>NC_052047.1:3867324-4099824 GCF_903992535.2 Arvicola amphibius | reverse complement strand
GGTATGGCCATGAATGATGGATACACCTGTATCCATGCACATATGAACAATACTAATTTAGCTTAGTCAGTTATTGAGAAAAGAAAAAAATTGAGAAGGGTGAAATGGAGAAGGGGATATAATTATATTTCATTGTATGTATATATAAAATTCTCAAAGAATAATTTTTATAAATGATAAAAAGTAAATAAATTATACATTATTATAAAATTAAAAACACATATGTGTATCACACATGCACAAATCCAATCTTCAGGGATCTTTCTTATATTGTGGGTATCTTCAAATGTTTTTGTGTTGCTACAATATTCACGACAATGAGTGATATATAAAGAAGTTTATTTTGCTCATGGTTCTGGTGACTAGGATGCCCAATCATCATGATGTGTGCTGGGGTCCTGTGGCTGTAAATTAACATGGTAGATGGCAGATGGCAGGACTGGATGTGAAAAGAGCAGGTAATGCAAATGGACAAAGCAATGAGTTGTAGGAGAAGAGAGAGACTGAGGGAGGATAAAGCCCTTTCTTTCAAAACAGTCTTCTGTCTTAGAAAAGAATGTAGTCTTTCGCAAACAATGTTAGTCACTCGTGAGCATGGAGTTCCCATCATCTGATTTTCTCCTAAAAATCATCACGTCAATGTCATGACACTGGGACCAAGCTACCAGGGTAAGAACCCTTGGGGTATATCCTCCAATCTTATTCCAATAGCAATGATTCTTATTTATGATAAAACTAATAACTGTGGCACAGTGATGCTTTAAGGATCCAAATGACATAAGAAAAATGTCTATAGAAGTTGAGCAAACATGCCTGTTAATGGGATTTGGGGCCAAAGAACCTTAGAAGAGTGGGGATTTGGAGCATTTGAACTTGAAGACATGGAAGCATTCGGGTGGGTGGAAGGTGGTTGAAAGACACACACTTCAAATGTGAACACAAATAAAAAATGAGCTGCGTCCAAGAACCAGTGAGAAAGGAGGCTGAAGAGATGGGACCTGTTCAGACTACAGAGGCAGGGTGGCATGGCTCAGGAATGTGCTCTTATTCCATTACTAAGCTTATGAAAGCAGGTATCTGGCTGGGACTACATGCAACCACACCAGACACCTTGATGCTTCAAGGATGCTGGAAGCCTCAGACAGAACCTAGCCTCAAAGACTGTGGTGCCCACGACACTGAGGCATCTCCTTCTATGTTTTGATGAGCTCAGCCTAAGAGGAGAAGCACGAACACGCATGAACTTTCCTGTTTGTCTAAGATGTGTCCTGTTTGCCCACGCTACCTCTTCTGCTGGAGCACATTTTTCTAATGATATTTTCAAGCTGCCACGTCATCTCCCATAAACACGAAGTGCAATAATAAGGCAACAGGACTTTTATGAGTGATACACAAAGATGTGCAAAGGAAGTATTTTCTGTCCCAAAGAGTCAGCAGAGCCATGAATTATTCTGTCTTCCTTTCCCAAATGCCGACACTGCCCCAACTATCCCTCAGGTCGTCCATGGAGTCATTTTATGAGAACACAATATGATATGTGACAGTTACACCCCATCTATTTTATTTGCTATTGGTGACTTTTAGCCATTTTCGAAGTCAAATTTGTTCCCAGAATATGACAATATCCCAGCAAAATTATAGTCATAGAAAGAGAGAAACAGCTTCTAGTTTTTCAGAATTGTTTCTGAATTTGTTTCATTTTGATTTTTTTCTGAGACAGGTTCTCACTGTGGAGTTCAGGGACGCCTCAAACTCTCCATCCCTGTGCAGAGTAGCCCCAGTAGAGGGGTCCAGACATACAGCTTCAGGTCTGCTTAGAGACAGCCTTGAACAAACCTGGGGTGGGAAAACACTTAAATATATTTTATTATTATTGTCATTTTAGATTTATTTTATTATTTTATGTGTATGAATATTTTGCTTGCATGTATGTCACTGAACCAGTATGTTCCTGATACCTACGGAGGTCGGAAAAGGGGTAAATTCCCATTGGACTGGAGTTTAACATGGTTAGAAGCCACCATGTGGGTGCTGGGAATCAAACCAAGGTCCTCTGTAAGAGCAACAAGGGCTCTTAAACACGGAACCAATTCTCTACCCCTTAAATTTTATTTTAAAACCTAGTAAATGAAATTAGTTTCTTCTGGAAATGAATTTAAAAGGGGAAATCAATATTTTATTTTTTGGAAAAGAAAATTTTTTTTCTTAACTATGTTTTATTGACATATGACTCACATAGCATAAAGTGCCCTACAATGCAAATGCCAGTAGGGTTTAGTGTTCTCAGGGGTTCTCACGATCCCCACCACCACTGCGCTTTAGCACAGTTTTATCACAAAGAGAAAGCACACCGCCCTAAGCGGTCACCTTCGATGCCTCCTGCCCAGCTCCTGGGGAAAACCAGGCAGGTTTTCCTCTGCGATTTCACCCTCTCCGGGGAGCCTACAAGAACAGAGTGTTAAAGCATGCCACACTTATCTTCTTAAAGGCAGTCTGCAGGGGAGAACGCTGGTGCCTGCTTTTGTTTGTTTGTTTTAATTACAAGAAACAGAAACAAAGAAACATAGCCCTTCTCAGATATCCATAGCTGCTGAAGCACACTTGGGCAGCTCGTATAAAACACTCATTGGTAGCTTTCACTTGAAGGATAAACTGCTTGACTGTGCCTTCAGTGCGGAATCTCCTTGGTGGCGGAGGACACACCCACTTTCAGACTCCAAAGCTGAGATGCACTTCAGGACTGTTTCTTTAACATAGCAAAGTGCCCACTGCCCCACAAGGTGTGGCTTATAGTTACTTTTTCCATAATATCTCCCCTGAAGTGAGACTTAACATGACGATTGGCCAAGACAGAGATGGAGTAGACATGAGAACACGATGTTCAAAAAAAAAAAGTAAAATATGACTAATATTCTAATGGAAAGTGCACATCACAGGTCCACAATTCCACTCTGAAAAATAAAAATAAATTAATTTCAAAAAAACCCAAAGACAATATTTAAATATGACCTAATATTACCTTTAAAAAGAGTTAGATTAATGGGGCTGGCATCACGGCTCAGTGGTTAGGAGAGAACTCTACTTTAGCAGAGGATCCTGGTTCCATTCCCAGCAGCCAATGGGGCCTCCCAACTGCCTGTAACTTCAGCTCCATGGGGATCTAATGTCTGTTCTCTTCTGGCCTTAGCAAGCATCTGCACGCATATGGAACACACACACACACACTATTAATTTTTTTTAAAGGATTGCATTGATTTGATGTTCATTTCTTGTGATGGCATAACAAGAAAATATTTCTGTAATTCCAGAACTCAGGACGTGAAGCCAAGAGCGATGAGGCCAGTATGAACTACATGAGCCTCTTGTGTAAAACAAAACCAAGAGTAAAGAAAGGAGAGTAACAAGAAAAAAAAAACAGAAATAAGTTCAGTTTTCCTGTTTCTTGTCTATTTGCCCTTTCAAAATGGGTCTATATATGTTTTTCTTAGGATTTATGTTGTTACTTAGCTTCTTTAAGGTCATGAACTATAGGCTCAATATCCTTTGCTTTACAGCTAGTATCCACTTATGAGTGAATACATACCATGTTCTTCTTTCTGGGTCTGGGTTACCTCACTATGGATTTTTTTTTCCTAGTTCCGTCAATTTGCATGCAAATTTCAAGATGTCATTGTTTTTTACCACTGAGTAGTACTCTAATTTGTAGATGTGCCACACTTTCTTTATCCATTCTTCCATTGAGGAGCATCCAGGATCTGGCTATTACACATAATGCTGCTATGAACATAGTTTAACAAATGCTTTTGTAGTATGATTGGGCATCTCTTAGGTATACTCCCAACAGTGGTATTGCTGGATCTTGAGGTAGGTTGACTCCCAATTTTCTGAGAAACTGCCACACTGATTTCCAAAGTGCTTGCACAAGTTTGCATTCCCACCAGCAATCGAGTTCCCCTTACTCCACATCCTCTCCAGCATAAGCTATCATTGGTGTTTTTGATCTTAGCCATTCTGGCTGGTGTAAGATGGTATCTCAGAGTAGTTTTGATTTGCAGCTCTCTGATGGCTAAGGATGTTGAACATTTCTTTAAGTGGAAGGCAAGGTGGAAGGAATGGGAGGAGGAGATGGAGTAGAAATTGGAATTGGTCCTGGAGTAGGTTGATCCCAAATTTCCTGAGAAACCTCCACACTGCTTTCCAAAGCGGTTGAACAAGTTTGCATTCCCACCAGCAATGGATGAGTGTTACCCAAGAGATGCCCAATCATATTACAAAAGCATTTGTTCAACTATGTTTATAGCAGCATTATTTGTAATAGCCAGAACCTGGAAACAACCTAGATGCCCTTCAGTGGAAGAATGGATGAAGAAAGTGTGGAATATATACATATTAGAGTACTACTCGGCGGTAAAAAACAATGACATCTTGAATTTTGCATGCAAATGGATGCAAATAGAAAACACCATCCTGAGTGAGGTAACCCAGGCCCAAAAAAATGAACATGGGATGTACTCACTCATAATTGGTTTCTAGCCATAAATAAAGGACATCGAGCCTATAATTCGTAAAAAATCCTAGAGAAGCTATATAAGAAGGTGAACCCAAAGAAAAACATATAGTTATCCTCCTGGATATTGGAAGTAGACAAGATTGCCGGACAAAAAATGGGAACATGGGGGTGGGGTGGGATGGGGGGATGGGGGTATGGGGAGAGAAAAGTGTGAAGTGGAGGATGGGAAGAGCTTGGGGGAATAGGATGGTTGGGATATAGGAAGGGTGGATATGGGAACAAGGAATCATATATCTTAGTTAAGGGAACCATTCTAGGGTTGGCAGAGACTTGACTCTAGAGGGGTTCCCAGGTGTCCAAGAAGACGCCTCCAGCTAGTTCCTTGGGCAGCTGAGGAGAGGGTGCCAGAAATGTCCAGATCCTATTGCCATACTCATGAATATCTTGCATATCACCATAGAACTTCACCTGGCATTGGATGGAGAAAATGACAGAGCCCCACATAGGAGCACCGGACTGAGCTCCCAAGGTCCTGATGAGGAGCAAAAGGAGGGAGATCATGAGCAAGGAAGTCAGGACCGTGAGGAGTGCGTTTACCCATTGAGACGGTGGGACAGATCTAACGGGAGATAACCAAGTCCAGTTGGAATGGGACTGATGGAACAGGGGACCAAACCAGACTCTCTGAATGTGGCTGACGGTGGAGGAGGACTGAGAAACCAAGGACAATGGCGATGAGCATGAACTCTACAGCATGGACGGGCTCACTGTGAGCCTTGTCAGTTTGGTTGCTCACCTTCCTGGACTTAGGGGGAGCTGGGAGGACCTTGGACTTAACATAGTGAAGGGAACCCTGATGGCTCTTTGTCTCGGAGATGGGTGGAGTGGGGGTATGGGTGGAAGGGAGGGGAGGGAAGGGAGAGGAGGAGGGGAGGAGATGGAAATTTTTAATAAAAAAAATGAGAAAAAAAAAGAAAGAAATTGGAATTGGTATGTAAAATGAAAAAAATGTTTTCTTTTTAAAAATAAAAATAAAAAAGAGCACTTCTTACTCTTCCAGAAGACTGGAGTTCAGTTCCAAGCACTCACATAGACAGGACAACCACCTGTCACTCTTGTTCCAGTCATCTGTCACACTTTCTGGCCTTCTCAGGCACCCCCCCACACACACACACACATGTACGAATAAAATAAACCTTTTAAAAATAAGTGATGCTATCAATCAAATTAGAGCTCATTCCAGTAACCACATGTAAAATGACTCTGTGTGTGTGTGTGGGGGGGGGTATGCGTGTGTTTGTGTGCGTGCGTGTGTGTGTGTGTGTGTGTGTGAGTGTGTGTGTGTGTGTGTGTGTGTGTGTAAAAACCCTATTTCCAAATGAGTCCTGGTTCTGTGGGCCTGGAGGTTAGGACTTCAGATAACAGCTCTTTCAAGAGACCCCAAGAGACTATTGACAACTATATAATAATGACACACTGATCCATTCCATGCTGAACTCTTAAGTCATCCGCTGCTTTGTTTAGCTTTTGCTTTTGTTTTCTGCATCTCTACTCTTTTCTCCATGAGAAAAATCATAAGTAGGCTCCTGGGAAAGCAAAAAGAAAGGATCATTTGTCTCTTTCTCAATGTGTGGAAAGTTCCATCACTTAAAAACCGACAGTGGGAGACGCATCACAGGCTCCTGGTATGTTGATGAACTGGGTGTTTATTTTTATCATGACCAAAGGTATGTCTTGGCTTTTAGATCATTGTTTGTTCAGCGCCTATATATGGTGAGAAAGGCATCAAGAAGTCTTGGGGAAACAGGAGGTCAGCTCTACTATGAGAAAGAATGAAGCAAATAGTTGAGCTAGCAAACATTTACCCAGGTCAGCTATGTGCAAACATCATATCCGAAGGTAAGCAAAGCATATGGTCTTGTTTGCAAAATGAAATTAACTAACTCTTAAAAATCAGTGACAGGATAATTTTAGAAACCAGGAAGTATAAATTTATTCCTCTGAAGAGAAAGAAAGAATGAAATAGAAACTTGAAACAGATGTGTCCAAGCTTCTAACAATCAAAACTATGATGGTGGCAACTTAAGTAGTTTCTGATTAGTGTTTAATGCCCTAAGATAGACCAATGATTAAAAGTGGAATAAAAATTTTACATTGGATGAAGACGCATTCATTTTAAAATATGTCACTCACTTATAATTCTCAAAATTACTGTAAACAAAATGAACTTGTCCTTCAAGAATGAGGTGTTGGTCATAATAATACTGTTTAACCTATCAGACGAGAGAAGGCCTGATTATGCAGCTATTAATTAGAGTGAGCCTGTAACCAGGACATGGCCATTTCGCTACAAATACAAGTCCAGAAAGAGCTGTAACAACATTAGTGTGAGCAGTAGATTTATCTTTGGAGTGTTTTAAAGATTATGGAGATCAAATATATGCATCTAATATTAGTATTAGCATCTTCACTTTTATTTGTGTAGCTAGTTAAACAGTATTGTGTTTTAATTCTTCTTATCAGTTAAGTGTGAAGACCATGAAGGCCTAGCTGAAAGCACTCTTGAGCCTGACTGAGCAGTGATCAGAAACGTGAAGGGAAGAAGATCTTCCCCTCCCTCCATGTTCTTCAGTCAGGGCCTGAGAACCACGCTAAACAAAGGACAGATTGCCAGGAGGCAAGGACCAGATTTGAACATTTCCTTGTGTCCACAGGAAGCTTTACAGGAAATGTGAAAATCTGATTAGGACTGAGAATTTCTATATGTCTTAAAATTGAAAGTTTGTACACATATTCTTGGACTATCTGATGATATTTAATACATGTAAGCAATGTAGAACTATATACCTTTCAACAAAAGAATAGAAACTTTGAAGTTTAAAGAATTTTGAGGTGCAAGACAAAATGTGGAACAATGTCCAGGAAATATCTTGAATACCAAAGTGACTTCAATAGACTTGTTTGTGTGGGTATCTCCTCAGCATGGCTCCCCTATTCTCAGGAATATACCCCCCAAAACAGGGAACCATTTCCTCATGGGAAATTTTATGACTTTTTTTTTTTTTTTTTTGGCTAGAAAGGGAGAGGTTGGAGAGTCCTTCTTACACTTGCCGATTCTCAAGTTGCTAGCTCAAAATACTCAAGATACCAAAGTGCCCTATATTGGGGAGGCATGCTCTGAGCCCTGCAAAGTCATGGGGGCATCACGAACAGCAGAGTAGCATGTCTAACCTGTATTAGTGGCACCATGCTGGGCCATTAAACAGAGAAGGCTCTTTGGTTTCCTACAGCCCAGACCCGAATAATCACACAGAATATATATTAATTACATTACTGCTTGGCCAATGGCTTAGGCATATTCCTAGCTAGTTCTTACATCTTAAATTAACCCATTTCTATTTATCTCTAAATCGTTATGAACCTGTGGCTTAAAAGTAAGGTTCCAGTGTCTGTCTCTTTTGGCAGCCTCATGGTGTCTGCCTGACTCTGCCTTCTTTTTCCCCTGTGTTCAGTTTAGTTTTCCCATCTAACTCTGTTCTGCCCTGCCATAGGAAAAATCAGCTTCTTTATTAACCAACGGTAATAAAAACATATTCACAGGATACGGAGGGGAACCCCACATCATCGATGGTGCCATGAGGACTCAACAAGTAAAGGATGGAGGACCACATGGTGTTGCTTCTCAGGGACTTGGCACTGAACCACAAGCAGGGGTGATTTGTATACTGATGCTCAAGAAGCATAAGAGACATGGTGTGTGCGGCTGAAAAGTCAGCACGACAGTGACCTCATCTGGGCTCCATTTTCATTTTCCAGTTCTCTAGACCTCAGGTGAGAACCTTGCTCTTTCAAAACAGTTTTTAAATTGCAATTCCAGGTTGAATTCACAAAAGTTTAACTAGCACCTGTTGTTTGATTTTTAGCAATAGGTAAACCTATCAACCTACACACAGTCTCTGTGCACAGGGTTCCTTCAGTATCCCCATCTTCACCAGGAGAGCCATAGCTTCCACAGCATCCAAACGAAAAGTTCAACCTTTCCCCTTTCCCGTTCCCCATTCAGGGGACACTAACTCAGGTATAATGTACTGTCTCTGAAGTTCCAGAAAGTTCCCCGGCCTTCCATTGCCCTTCACAGTCTAGATCCCTCTTTCCTGCCTAAACAACATCATCATTGCTTCCCTGGACCTCCTATTCCATCCTGTCCCTGAAATGCCTTCTGTAAAGTGTATCACTATCCTGCTTTAAGTGCTACAGAATTGCTTGGTTGTCTACAAATGGAGAACTTGAGATTACAAGATCATCCCTGACACAGCCCCTGTCTGTCTCCAGGAGTCTCCTTCCTGGTGTCTCATACATACTGTGGGGCAGCCTGACCTGCTACACGGAGCACAGGGAATGGCCTTACTCTCCCCAGCATCTGTCAGTGAGAAGGTCCTCTGTATTCTCCCCTCTACTAGTTTCCTACTGCAGTTGTAACAAGTTACTGGAGACAACACCGCTGTTTTCAACCGTCTGGAGGCACGAAGCAAGACAAAGGCGTTAGGTCAGCAGAGCTGAGCTCTTCCATCAACAGAACCTAATCAACTCCACGTTGCTTTCCGTTCATCATGGCGACCTCTTCGTTGTGATATCTCCTTTCTGTGTTCATCTTCCTTTTTATAAAAACCCCCGTTTTTGCATATAGAGCCCACCCAGAGACTTCATGACGTTCTACCCCGAGATCCTTGATTTATTCACAACTGAAAAATACCTTTTCCCAGACCTTGTTGACTCCCCAAGTAAGGCCTTACCTCCACTGAGGAGTGGATGGGGTATGGGAATGGGGAGAGGTAGGGGAAAGGAGAAGGAGACAGAGAGGGAACTGGGGTTGGTATGTAAAATGAAAAGTAAATTCTTTTTTTTTTTTTTTTTTTTTTTTTGGTTTTTCGAGACAGGGTTTCTCTGCAGCTTTTTTAGAGCCTGTCCTGGAACTAGCTCTTGTAGACCAGGCTGGCCTCGAACTCACAGAGATCCGCCTGCCTCTGCCTCCCGAGTGCTGGGATTAAAGGCGTGCGCCACCACCGCCCGGCCGAAAAGTAAATTCTTTTAATAAAAAAATGACACCTTTTTTTAAAATGCCTTTGGCCACTGAAGGTTCATAGGCCACAAAGTTGGAAGGTTCCTGTCTTTGAGGTCATTGTTTGACCTACTCCAGCTTTTCCCATAGAAATCTAGTCTCTTCTCTGAGAAATTTCTTTCCAGGGATTTCACTAAGACAACCAATTGTCTGGGTTTGCTTGGGACTCCAGGCATAAACAGAACTTTCATTGTGAAAACTAGAAACTGCCAGGCAAACCAGGATAAATCAGCTTCCTAAGCTTTGCTCCTGTCTCCAGGCTGCCTGCTGTGTAATGCTCATTTCGTGGTATTTTCAGATTAAATCCCACTTCCCTAGTCTTCCTGCTCTGCTGGGCTGTGGGCAACTATGCGTCTTTAGTGCTCCTGGTGCTGCTGCCTCGGTTTCCGGAGTACACCAGCTGCTTCCTGAACATTTAGCTAGCAGTGGAGCTTGTAGCGTGGCCATGGAGTCACTGACAGTCAAAGCAAAGTGAATCTTTTCCATCACCTGACAAAACAAAAACAAAGGGAACTCTGAACACCGGGACAATTTGCTATGTTCTCTGGGATACTCTTTCTCCATCTGCTTTGCAAATCTGAGTTAAATTAGACAGTGTTCTTTGGAAGAACCCAAATATTCACAGCTCTTTTCAGAACAGACTGTCTCAGAACAGCAGTTTCTACGGTGAGTGCTGACAGCCCCAGAACGTGTTTCCTTCACAGTCCCTCACCATACACAAAGCAAATTGCAAACAGACTTGAAATCAGATTTAAGGAGACTTCTGGCATCTCTTTATTCTCTTAGATGACAATAAAGCTGAACCACTCTTGGAATCTGCCTCTTGAATGCCGTGGCTGCCAGAGCATAAATGTGTGACTCACTTTGGTATTGCTCTCCCCAGAGCCTGTTTCTCAGCCCTGTTCACCTCTGGGAAAGTGTCCTGGGATGAAGGCGCCCTGCAACTTCATCACAGTTAATAGGAAAGTAGCTGAGGTAAAGATTAAATGATAGATCTGGACAAAGACGTCATTCAGCTCAAGCCATTGGCTCTACAACCCCAGTTCTCCGAAAAGTCATTTCTAAGCAGTGAATTCATTTGCACCCTCAGTCCAGCTCTTTTTGTGCCCCTGTCATGAGCCTGCAAGTGCTCATGGACAAACATACTGATGGAGACCATGGGCAGTAAGGGGGAGAAGGAATCGTAATCTACATCCCAAACGGGAGAAGTAACAAATCAAATTCTATATTACATGTACTCCAAAACATGAGCTGAGTAAGAAGATAAGAAATTGCTAATGAATGAGAAAAGGATTCCTGTAACTTTCAAACTAAAATCGACATTATTTTACCCGCATTTATCTAGACCCACAAAATGACTATGGCTTCATTCAGAAGCATAGCATGCCAATCAAAGTGAAGGACATGGAATAGGCATAGTCTGATATCCCTAATTCTTCGCTGGAGATATGTGGAATGCCACCAAAGCTTGAAGATTCAAACAAAAGCAGATATATATTAGTTTGAAAAATAAGTAACTGTTGGGGCAGCTGGCCCAATCCCTGCGTTCAGGGGCGTGGCTGCTCCAGTGGGGTAGCCATGCCCCTTAAATAGGATTGGGGAGCCGGAAGGCAGCCCGTTCGTTTGCCCCGCGGTCACTCCGCTGGACCCTTGGTTCTGTAAGTTCCCTTATCTCCCTTTGTATTAAACTTGAATAATTATAAAAGGACTATTTTTGGTTATTTCCAATCTTCGCCGCTTCATCTGGCGCTCCAACGTGGGGCTAAATCCACTTAAAAACCTCGTGGGTCAAACCGCGACTCGCTTTGGCCCCGCGGCCCGGCCGGAGCCCGCGCTCCCCCCTCCCTCCCAGACGAAACCGCGCCTGAAACCAGGCCTGCTGCCCGGGAGCTGTTTGCCCGGTCTCACGGGCTGCTCCGCGCGCTGCGGGCGGGTGAAGCCAGCTCAACTTTAATTAAGCTGATTGAGCCGGAGAACGCATTTTTTTTTTAATTGTTATTATTCCCACGCCTCCATTCGGAGCAACGCAGTATCCTTTACTGTGCCGGGCCGGCTGCTTTGCTCGTCCCAGTAGCCAGGTACAGACACCCGCCATTGAGAGCAGTCCGCGGGCGCCCGCGCGCGATCCGCCCCCTCGGCTTCCCTCGGCTCTGCGGCCGCTCTCGCGCCCCGCCGCACTCCCCCTCCCCACACCTCAGGGCCAAGTCGCCCGCCAAATCGTTTGTGAAGTTCTTGCAGGGAACCGAAGCCCCGCCCCGCCACTTCGCCGCTGCTTCCACAGCTACGGTGCTCTGCGCGGAACGCCATCTTTGGTTTCCTACAACACGTGAAACTCGGGGCCCTACGCCATCTAGTGGCAGACAACGGTAATTACAGGTAATTTTTCATTTGATTAAAAACCGTTCGGATTAACAATGTCCGACAATATCACTATTAACGGATTTTATAATTTGTTCAACTACACGATGACTGAATTTTTGAGCGATACAGATGTGGTTTCCCTTGGCTGGATATTTACAGGGTTTGGTATCTTCTTTATTTTTGTTTGTTTCATTACAACGTGGTTGGAAAATAAAAAGGAGATAGAGTCCTTACAGGCAGGAGCTAAAAAACTAAACAAGGACATAAATAGTTTGGAAAACACTAATAAACAGCTTGAAAAGATGGTTGCAGCTCTCGAGGAAAGGGATAAGAGACTTTCCTCTGAGATGGCTTTGTTACTTGAGAAATTTGGAACTTTCGAGGAGAAGTTTGAATTTCATGAGGAAAGAAATAACAGATCTCTCTCTGAGATGGCTTTATCACTCGAGAGAAAAATGCAAGGTATGGAGTCAGGAACAACGGATCTGAATCATAAGTTACAATCTCTGTCGGTAGGAGCTGAAACATTATCTGAGGAGATTCGAACCGTTAAATGTATTAACAAGACTTTATCAAAGAGCTATGAAAGATTGCTGGACAGAATTTCAATACAAGATGGCACCATTCATGCCATGAAAATTCTGTCCAAGGATGAGACGTTATCGGTATTGGACAAACTTCATACCCTTGAATCCTCTATGAAAGCCTTGGAACATAATACTGGGCAAGAGATTGAGGCATTGCAGAAGGCAATGGTAAATAGATTTGAAAAGATCGAGGAACTTATGGACTCTCATGAACAGGAGCGAATAGTACAAAAGAAAGTCCCAACCCCATCGAATAGAACTCTCCGGGATAGCTTCAATAGAACTCTACCTATTTTCCCAGTAATAACTACAGAAAAGGTGACTGGTTCTAAAAACCCTAAGATCACCAAGGAATATACATGGGAACCTATCCGTATGAATGATCTGAAAGAAATTAAACAAGCTGTTATGAATTTTGGGATGCATAGCTCCTTTGTTAAGGAGATGCTAAAGTCTTGGTCCCTTACAATTAACCCAACCCCTAGGGACTGGTTGGACCTAGTCTCAGCTGTGTTAGAGAACGGTCATCAGTTGAGCTGGAAGTGCATGTTTAGACAAGAGGCCAGGCTTTTAGAACAGCAGGAAAGATCAAAGGGAGTTGACATCACCCTAGATCAAATTATGGGTGAAGGACTTTATTCTGATCCTCTAGAACAAGCTAATTATGATGAACACACTCTATCCATATGTACTACCGCAGCCTTGAAGGCTTGGGACAGGGTTCAAGACCCAAGACAGAGAACGGAATCATATATCAGAGTTAAACAAGATCCGAGAGAACCATTTGTGGACTTTTTACATAGACTAACTAAAGCTGTACACATAGGGATATCTGACCCAGAGGCAAGGCAGGTAATAATTGAGTCCTTGGCTTATGAGAATGCCAATGTAGAGTGCAAAAGGGTATTGACGCCCCTAAAGATCAGATCAGCACCCCTGGAGGAATGGGTCTTACATACAATGAATATTGAATCGAATGAGCTTCACGCCCATCACGCCCATCACGCCCATCACGCCGATAAGTGGGTAGAAGATGCCATTGCCAACGGTACAAGAAGATATCAGAATACCAAATGTTTTAATTGTGGCAGAATAGGACATATGAAACGGAATTGCAGACAAAGGACTTACAGAAATAATAATAATAATAATGCCTTTGCCAGGAATAACAGGAATAGAAGGCCTCAGCCTTCAGGGTTATGTAGGAGATGTGGGAAAGGCAGACATTGGGACAGCGAATGCAAATCATCAAGAGATAGGCAAGGAAATCCGTTGCAGGCGGGAAACGCCATGGGGGGCCTCTCGCAGGCCCCCATGGCGAATGTGGTCCAGTCATTTCCCGTTACAACGGAAAACATGCCTTGTCAGGACAATTAGAAATCCCCATGTCTGCTGTTGGAAGCGAAAATAGCCCAAGAGATGAATTACGTGTATTTTGGCAAACTTCTATAAGTGATCAAAGACCAAAGTTAAGAGTGTGTGTAAATGGCATTTTCATTACTGGCCTGCTGGACACAGGAGCGGATGTTAGTATCATTACTCCAGAATCTTGGCATCCGTATTGGCCACTACAGGATGTAAATGTTCGACTTTTGGGAATTGGGACCCTATCTCGAGTAAGGCAAAGCACTAGATGGGTCGAATGCATCGGTCCTGAGGGACAGATAGGAAAATTAAGGCCATATGTAGCTAATATTGCAGTAAATTTATGGGGTCGTGACCTATTGCAGCAATGGAATACTCAAATTAACATTCCTGCTGCCTCTAGAGCATATATTTCTGAGGAAAACATCAAAAGGTATTACAGATGGCGAAAACCAGCCATTCGGGCTGTACAAGAACACAAACCAATGGATGCCCCTCCAGAACCACCAACGGCCCTACCTCTAAAATGGTTGACTGAGAAACCGATATGGACAAAACAATGGCCTTTATCTGAGGAAAAGTTGCAAGCTTTAGAACAGCTAGTACAAGAGCAATTGGATGCTCGACATATAGAAGAATCTACCAGCCCTTGGAATTCTCCTGTATTTGTGGTTAAGAAAAAATCTGGTAAATGGAGAATGGTGACGGATCTCAGAGCTATAAACAGGATTATTCAACCTATGGGCTCTCTGCAATCTGGACTTCCTTTGCCTTCTCTATTACCAAAAGGATGGCCTCTCATAGTTATTGATTTGAAGGACTGTTTCTTCACAATACCTTTACAAGAAAAGGATAGAGAAAAGTTTGCCTTCACTGTACCTACTTATAATAACTCTCAACCTACCAAGAGATACCAGTGGACCGTCCTCCCACAGGGCATGTTGAACTCTCCTACCCTGTGCCAATACTTTGTGAATCAACCATTACAAATAATACGCAAGATGTTTCCCAAATCCGTTGTTTATCATTATGTCGACGACATATTATTGTCTGACTCAAACATGGATACCTTAGAGAAACTGTTTGAAGTGGTAAAAACAGTTCTACCTAAATGGGGATTACAGATTGCTCCCGAGAAAATTCAGAGAGGAGATTCTGTTGATTATCTAGGTTATAGAATAGGTTTGCAAAAAATTAAGACACAAAAGGCACAAATTAGGAGAGATCAGCTGCATACTCTTAATGACTTTCAAAGGTTGTTGGGAGACATTTCCAGCCTTCGACCGGCTGTTGGGATAACACCTGATATGATAGTTCACTTAAACAAAACCTTAGATGGAGAAAGAGACCTAAACAGTCCCAGAGAATTAACAGCTGAAGCAGAAAAAGAACTGACAATGATTGAAGAAAGATTGCAAGAAGCACATGTGGATAGGGTGAATCCAGAACTCAGTAGTATTCTCGTTATATTGCCTTCAAAAATTTCTCCTACAGGAATTCTAATGCAAAGAGATGATATTATTTTAGAGTGGCTCTTTCTACCTCATAAGCCAAGTAAGAAATTAAAAACCTATGTGGAAAAGGTTTCTGAACTAATCATAAAAGGTAAATTGAGACTTCGCCAACTAGCAGGCATAGACCCAGCAGAAATCATAGTGCCTTTCACCGCTGATGAGATACGAAAATTGTGGGAAGATAATGAACCATGGCAAAGAGCTTGTGCTAATTTTTTAGGAGAAATTAATAACAACTATCCAAAAAGCAAAAGGCTTAACTTTATAAAGAGAACTTCTTGGATTCTTCCTCGAATTGTCCGTGATGCTCCGATAACTGGAGCCCGCACGTTTTATACTGATGCTAATAAATCAGGGAAGGCAGGCTACAAATCAGAAGACTTGAGTAAGGTGGAACAAAGTCCTTATGATTCTGTCCAAAAGGCAGAGTTATTTGCCATTCTTATGGTGCTAAGGGATTTTAAGGAACCTCTTAACATTGTTACTGACTCACAATATGCAGAAAGAGTTATTTTACATATTGAAACTGCCGAATTCATACCTGATGATACTGAGCTAACCTCATTGTTTATCCAGGTACAAGAAATGATCAGGAACAGACTTTGCCCTATGTATATAACACACATCCGATCCCATACGGGTCTGCCAGGTCCTTTAGCACGTGGCAATGCAGATATTGATCAGCTATTGATTGGTAGTGTGCTGCAGGCTTCCGAATTTCATGAAAAGCATCATGTCAATAGCAAAGGCTTGAAAAAAGAGTTTTCTATTACATGGCAACAAGCTAAGGAGATTGTAAAGAAATGCCCTACTTGCTCTTTCTATAACCAAGCACCACTGCCTGCAGGGACTAATCCAAAGGGCACCAAAAGGAATGAAATTTGGCAGATGGATGTGTTCCATTTTGCAGAATTTGGAAAATTAAAATATGTACATCATACCATTGACACTTATTCAGGATTCCAATGGGCAACTGCTTTAAGCTCAGAAAAGGCCGATTCAGTAATCACTCACTTATTAGAAGTCATGGCCATCATGGGTATACCTGCGCAAATAAAGACGGATAATGGTCCAGCTTATGTCTCTAGAAAAATGAAACGGTTTTTTGCCTATTACAATATTAAGCATGTTACAGGCATACCCTACAATCCTACAGGTCAAGCAGTCATTGAAAGATCAAATAGGACGATAAAGGAAATGTTAAACAAGCAAAAGGGGGTGGAGAATACCCCCAGAAATAGATTACATAATGCTTTACTAACTTTGAATTTTCTCAACGCTAATGAAAAGGGGACAACGGCTGCAGAGAGACATTGGATAATGGAAAAGTCTGTTGAATTAAATCAACCAGTTTATTTCAAGGATGTGCTAACCTCACAATGGAAGCCAGGGGATGTGCTGCGTTGGGGAAGGGGTTTTGCTCTTGTCTCCACAGGAGAAGAAAAATCGTGGATACCATCAAAATTAATAAAGGTTCGGTTTGAAGAGGAGAACCCCCTTGGAAAAGAAAAATAACAATTCATGCACAAGGATGGTGACCATACTGATGGTAAGAAACATATAGTACGGGGGCAGGGTTTTTTTCTTATCCCCACAGGAAGACACTCACCTTCAAAGGACCTGAGGGACCCTGCATACCTTGAATATTGATGAATTGGAGCCAATTGCAACCCAACAAGGATCAGCATTAACATTGGGTAAGCTCGGTGAGTATAGAAAACAATTTTTGTATGTGTGTCAATATGCATTTCTTCATAGATATTCAGAGCTGGTTTCTTGGAGTTGGACTCTGGCCCAGTCCCTCTCCAATTCCAAGCTTGTTTATAAGAGATTTCTCAGAGTTTCTGTCTCAGGTTAGGAGTAATATTATGAGACAGAATATTAATAACAATAATGTTGATAATGGTACCAATATATTTGCCTTCTTTGCCTTCATTCATATCTATGGTTGTTTTTAATGCACCTTTCATTGAAGATATGCACGTATACGTCTGTATGTGTCCTTGTAGATAATGCTTATCTCTCTCACAACAAACGACAAAAATTTTTTTTCTTCAGTAATCTTTGCAGTTTCCAGGATGAAGACGGGGCCCCGCAACATCAACTCCAACTAGTTATTATGACGTCATGTTTTAGTAGCGCTAATTTTTGGCCTGTTTTTTGGTACCAATTGCACAGAACACTTTTGAATGGTGCACATTTTTGACAACGTTCTGGCCTCATTTTTCAAAAAAAAAAAAAAAAATTCAGAGGCTGGACACATTTTTCCTAGACGAAATGTTACCCTGGGTATTCTACCATCATTTGCTTTCACAGGAACCCCTGGGAAGAAAAGTCGCCCCTATGTCAGCTGGAAGCAATCTTGGATGACGACGCCCCCCCTCCCAATAAAGTTTACCCTCAGATTTAGGGACACTAATTGGTGGCTGGTATAGGGTGGTCGGGTTGTGGAAGGCTTTATATGGACTCAGGGGTATAATTTATCTGTATATCTATATGTATTAAAAAAAAAGGGGGGGGGGAGGGAGGGATTAACTGGTGATCTGAAGGAATAATTGATTTTTGTGAGTTATTGTTTTTCTTTTTTTTTAAAAAAAAAAAAAAAAACTATATGAGTGTTGATTCTTGTATATTGATATATTGAACATTATATGAGAGTATGATACCACCTCTGTTTGAAACAATTGTTATATTGACATTGTTTACTATATTGCAATGTACATCTCTACCTCTGATATTATTTATGTAATGACATTGTTTACCATATTGCACTGTACATTTCTACCTCAGATATTATTTATGTAAGGACCCTGTTTACATTTGGAAATCATTGTCTTCATTTTTTTGCACAGTCGTCTATTCTATTAGTCATACAGTTACATAAGTGTTGAGAATTATATGTTGGTCATATTTATATTTAGGACAATCAGGTTTTTTAGACACATAGAGGTTGTATTTAGTATAGATAGCATAATCTTCAACCTCTTTGAAGAACTGTAGAACATGGCCTTTAATCTAACCTACAGTTTTGTATTTTTGAGACACAATCACTCCTGGCAACAATGCTCTACTCCCGAGAGAACGTTGAGCACCAAAGACACTCCACTGGGAGTTTGTCTTCTACTTGGCAGAACTGGCCTTGGGGCAAAGAAAAGCCCATACCTCCATTACTGACTAAAGTACAAAATATCCATAAGTGGATAAAACAGAATTGTCTTATCTTGCCAAGACAGGATAGGATAGTTCTACTAAAGGTTCCTTGCCATTGTATAATGGTATGTCAGGTTTTTTCAGGCCTCAGCCAAAGTTGGTTGCCTCAACATTGCTATCAAGACTTCGTGTGGTTGCCCAGGTAGTCAATTGTCTCTGTCTTCTGTTGCACATTTTGGAAGTTTCTCGTTTGTGCTTCCTGGTTGCTTTGGTAATTTTACTCTCCTTCTCAGATCTTTGATGGGGTTGAAGATTAGATAATGGTAGCTACCTTCTAGATTATTTAGACTTCTCAAAGTAGAGTGATTAGAAAAATTCTTCGTTATATACTTCTCGCCTGATATTGTTTACTTTTTGTAATTTTATATGATCAGTTCCCATTGTATATAGTTGTATTTGGTTTCTGAATCTGTCTTATTTAGACAAAAAAGGGGAGATGTTGGGGCAGCTGGCCCAATCCCTGCGTTCAGGGGCGTGGCTGCTCCAGCGGGGTAGCCATGCCCCTTAAATAGGATTGGGGAGCCGGAAGGCAGCCCGTTCGTTTGCCCCGCGGTCACTCCGCTGGACCCTTGGTTCTGTAAGTTCCCTTATCTCCCTTTGTATTAAACTTGAATAATTATAAAAGGACTATTTTTGGTTATTTCCAATCTTCGCCGCTTCAAGTAACTTAAATTCTTCTTAAATCTTTTCAGCAATACATAATTAGGGCAGAGCTCTATTGACTCCTTTGAAAATACAAGCACGTAAGCACACTGGTCTGAAATCCTTGTAAATGTAATGACAGGAGCATGTCTGATTGGTGAAATTCAGCCACAGAAACCTGACTGGAACCCCGGTTGGAGCGTGGGGTGGCCAGCTCTCTTTGTGCCTCTGTCATGAGCCTGCAAGTGAGACATCGTCATGATTTTGCCTCCATATTTCCTGAAGAGTCTCCTACCTAGGTTCTGTTTCTTGTTATTTTAATACTTACAAGTTTATGTGATAAATACTTAAAGCAGTGGCATGAGGAAATTGGATTTCCAGAGCATTTGTAATCACTGCACTGCCTAGATACAAGGACACCAAGCTACGTGAGCGAGAAAGGGAAAGAAAATGGCCCACTGCCTTCCACAGGATTCACCACAAATTTAAAATGAGACCAGAGAAATAGGCTTAAATAAATAAGAGCTTTTATCTGGCCTGAGAAAACTGGCAAGGCCCAACTAATTTCATGTTAAACATTAACTTCTGCCAGGGATTCAGGATGCAGAATTGGTGGCAGAACTGGGAACTGTCTAATGAGTCACTACCAAACTGGTTCTATTGAGCCGAGAGACTACCAGGCACCATTAATAACCCAGTACTGCCTCTCTATAATCACAGCCATTTCCTTGTGCTCATTGTATCTTTTCTTCTTTCTATCTGCCTTCCTCACCCAGCCCCCTTGTGATTATTTGGGTCAATCATTTTCTTCTCTGGGCCTCTTATATTTGGTTTTAGCATCAGAAGGGTGATCAGCAAAAACAGTGGCTCCAGGTGATTTCTTTAAAACTATAAGAATTGGCAAACATTCTCAAATTTTGGTAACTGAAGTTGTTAACTCCATTTTCAGAATACTATAAAAAACATGGGGCAAATAAAACATCTCTGTGATCAGCCTCATTTAAAAAGAAAACAGTTGTGTATAGACCAGTGGGGAAGGTTGAGAAAAACATACTGGAGGCAAGAGGGTGGTGGAAAGAGGATGGGTAAAGGGTAAAGGGGAGCAACATGGACCAGGGAGGGGCTCATTGGACGAGTGTGTAACACCAGGACTGATGAATGAAGCTTGATCCTGAACCCCACATAGTGAAAGGATATTTATAAATTATCCTCTGACCCTCTACATGTATGCTGTGGCATTTACATGTTCCCCTGTTTCACAGTCACACACAAACACACACACACACATGAGCACAAGAGCACATATATACAGTCATACATCCACACACACAAATACACAGACACAGAGGCACATGTGTAAATAAATGAACACCATAAAGAATTTTAGTAGGGTACAATTGGACAAGAATAATCTCTGACACCCCACAACACAGCAGGGTAACTGTGGCGGACGACTATTAATAGTACACATTAGAGGTGAGCTGAGTGTTTGCAACACAAAAAAAGGTGGGTATCTGAGATGATGAGCTGAAAAAAATATGAAACACATGCTTTAAAGCATCACAGGACACATGATAAATACGTATAATGTCCATGAGCCGATATAAATGAAAAATATTAAAACATACCTGAATAAATTAGATATCTGGGAGACTAACTAATTAGACTGTTCTTTACAGTTAAGTTGAACTTTCCCCCAAATTAGCCCTGATCCAGTTGTTAGTTTGGAAACCAATGATCTAATTCCATCCTCTAAACCTTAGCTAAAAAAGATTCAAGGTCAGAAACTCTTAGCCAAGACAAACATATCAATCACTTTCTATACACACCCAATGGTACTGAGAAATAACCAGGATGACAGCTCACTACACGCTACTTTCACAGAGGTATTACCTGAAGGACTGCAGGTCAACGGATCACAGAGATAATTGCACATCCACATTAACTGTGGCACTGCTCATGATGGCTGAGTCACAGAACCAGCGTCTGTCCATCAGTGCAGGAATGAAGAAAATGTGTGAGACATACACAGTGGCAGTGTGTTGGTTGCTCCAGCTGTAAGGATGAAGTTATGTCATTTACAGGACAATGGATATGATCATCATTTTGAAGTAATTAAATCAGATTCACCAAATATCATGTTTGCTCTCATTTCTCGATCCTAGACATACAGAGCTACATAAAGTCACACGTGTCTATGTGACACGAAAAGTAGAAGCAAAACTGTAGGGGACTGAAGGGGAAAACAGGATGGGAGCATGGCAGGAAGAGATGTGGCCAAAATACATTACATATGTACGAAGATATTTGTGAAATCAAGTGCTACACACAGTGATTATACACCAATAAAACCAATAAACAAAAACTAAAATAATCATTAAAATCATCATATAAAACATATAGGTATAATTATCTCAGAAAAGAAAATAATATGACATTTATAGATAGCTGAATACAGACAGTAACTCAGCGTAATAATGCCTATATCTGATGGCAAACTTATGGATACGTTTTTCCTGTGGAAAGTATCTCCTGCTTTCAGTGTTTTAAACATTCATTTTTCATCTTGTAACTATGAGTCAGTACATTCTAAGCCCAAACAATATAAATAAGCCTGATATTGTGTTTATGTTAGCAGGTTACACCAACATGCTTGCCTTTCTTTTCCCTCTCTCCTTCCTTCTTTCCTCCCTTCCTCTCTCCCTCTCTCTCTCTTTCCTCCCTTCTTTTCTTTCCCCTTTCCCCCTCTCCTCCCTCCATTCCTCTCTTTCTCCTTCCCTTCACTCTTTCTTTTCTCTTATTCTGTTTCTTACTCTTTTTAAGCAAGTTAAATTTGTCCCTTCAATTATATTGAATTTTTAAATTTTACTTTCATCTTGGTTAACTGGTTTGATAAAAATCCAGATCCCACACTCTGGAATAAACTCTTTGGAGACAACTCCTCTGTACATAGCACAGGCTGGCTTTGTGAGTCTCAAACTCCTAGAAGTAGCAACTCTTGTGAAAAGAAGAATGAAAACCCCCTACACCAACAGTCGTGCAAAACGATTCCGCCAGAAAATACAATGAAAGGAAAACCGAGATTTAAACATTCAGAAAGTCACAACCTGTATTCTGCAGACATTTCCGCTTGGAGGAGAGCCTCAGTCTGAGGGGATGTCATTTCCATTCTTACCACACAACACAGGCAGATGACTTACAAGGTGTGCAGTAGCATACATGGCTTAATGCTTACAATGAGGACTGGCGTCTAACTTGCTTCTAAGTTACAGACACTCTAGAGACCAGAAATAAATGTATATAGTTTATTCCACATCTTACAAATACATGGATTTTGGAAAAAAAATCTAAAACAACTGAAGAATTTAAGGTGGGGGGAGGTCAAGGTTAACAGTATTGACCTTTCAGACTTCTGATGTCTCCCAGAGAACAGAGAGGCATGCGACTCTCTTAATAGGATTTTGGTTTGTACTAGCAAACAGCTTTTGGGGTGGTATTTGTTTTTAAAGATGAGTTATTTATTTTAACTTGTACCACAAAATAATTTAAAAGGCAAATGCGGGACATAAAAATGGGTAAGAGCACAATATTGTGACACTGGAATTATTTGAATGCAAGTTTAAACGGGTTAGGGAACAGAACAGACAGATCTCAAAGAGAAAATACAGATGGATAAGAAATGTTGTTTTAATGCTCGGCATCCTTAGTCATCAGGGAGATGCAGATTAAAGCTCTCTGAGACTTCATCTTATGCCAGTAGGAATGTCTAAGATATTGGTTCTCACAGCTCTCTGCAATGCTTCCAAAGCTGTACTTAGTCCGCATTTTGCTGCCTTTTAAGATTTCACCAAGTCTCCCTGGTAGAGTCCCAGCATGCTGAGCTCACCTCCATGGATTTTCTTCTCTTAGTCCTTAGTCCTCTTTAGCAAGGTTAGATCTCTAATGTTTACTTATGCTCATATATATATATATATATATATATATATATATATACAGTATTGTGGATTTCATTTATTCACTTACTCTTTTTAAACAATTTATGTGTGTCTTCTAGCTATTCTCAATAGGAAAGCTGATTCACTGATTCAAGCTAACCATCCTGTGTTGTCCAAACATAGAAAGTCAACAAATCATATGGTCAGATCATATGATCACACACACACACACACACACACACACACACACACACACACACACACCTGGTACAAATAATTAGATCTTTAATTGTTAGTTGAAGTTAGTTCTTATTTGGGAATATTTGAGATCCCCATATCCTCCATTTTGGTGTACAAACCTGAACTCACAGATGATGCCATAGGAAATGTGGTGTATACGGAAAGGCAGTATAATCTGAAAAAAGGGGCCGTGTTTCATTTCTGGATCATCTTGGTTCTGGGGAGAGATGTGCATAAGAAGGTAGGAGTCCAAGACACAGGCGGATCCAGGAAGTCACAGAACTAATGGGAAAGACTTGGATATTATCACAGAAGACTTCCTTTTTATTTAAAAATCCATAAGAACTTTTTAGATCTTACTAGCATACATTATTTGTAAAGTATAGTGGGTTTGGTTTATTCATTAATTATTCTTCTTGAACAACATTCAATTGCTTCCTTAATAATCTCATACAATGTGTTTGGATCACCTTCACACCCCTCCCCTAACTCCCCCAGATCCACCCTCACCTTCCTACCCAACCCCGCTGAATTCTTTTGTTTTGTTCTTTATTTGACCGCTTGGTGTTGCCAAAAAATTCATAGGCATGGAGAATGGCTGATCCATGTACCAGAAGCCACACATTTAAGGAAAACTGTCTTTGTGTCTCCCAGAAGCCATCAGTTGCGTTGCCAATAGCGCCTCAGCTGAGAACACAATTTGGTGCTCACCTCCTGGTGAGGTCGGTGTTTCTTAAATTCAAAAGCCATCGTGATCTCTCAGAGACAAAGGAGTTCGAGGACACAGAACTCTGTGACTGCCATGTTATTTGCTTCTTTGCCTGTTCTTTGCTCCCATTACAAAGTCTAAACTTGGTAATAACTGTGAACTATTTTGTCAGGAAAGCCAGAAAGGCAATGCAAAGTTAGAGGTGATAAGAACAGAGGAGCGGTTGTCCCCAAGCGTGCTTTAGTCTATTTTAATGAACCAGCCTGTTCAGTCACTTAGTACTAAACTCTTCTTATAGTTTAGAAAACACTTTTTAAACACATTTTTAATTCAAATTTCTGAGAGAAAAACTATTCTTGTTACTCATATACATTATACTATGAGGCACCGCTGTGCTCATTACATCTTGATTACTCAATCTTTTATATCCCTTGGGGTCACTAAAGAATAAGTCTTATTACACAGGAACACCTATAATGGGCAGTACAGACAGTACTAGCAGCAATGAGACAAGTAACCACCATACCCCTCTTGACATTGTCTGGATCTGAGCAGAAGAAAGTGGTAATAGGCTTTCAAATGTTCCAACACTTCTAGAATAGCCAGAGAGTCAGAAATAACATGTGGTTTGAGTAGAGAAACAGAAAAACTTGGCAGACCAAACCATGACAAAAAGATTGACTTCCATAAAACCCGAATGGGCTACACATAAGGAATTCAGAAGACACCTTTATAAATTGCCCCATCTTTTTTTTTTTCCTTTTTTTTTTTTTTTTTTTTGGTTTTTCGAGACAGGGTTTCTCTGCAGCTCTTTTAGAGCCTGTCCTGGACCTAGCTCTTGTAGACCAGGCTGGCCTCGAACTCACAGAGATCCGCCTGCCTCTGCTTCCCGAGTGCTGGGATTAAAGGCGTGCGCCACCACCGCCCGGCTCTAATAAACTGGTTATTAATAAATGCTCAAAAAATTGGTATCTTGGGCAGGCTTGCTCAGTGGGTAAAGGTGCTTGTCGTCAAGTCTGATGAGCAGAGCTCGTCCTCCAGAATCCACATGGAGGAAGGAGAGAGTTACCCTCCACAGTATCCTCTTACTTGTGCTAATGTGTCATGGCACACACACAGTTAAATAAAGTGTCGGTATCTTAATGAATTTTCCCAACTGCTAAACGAAAGCTGGCACGCTTGCCCAGCAAAACATTAAAAAACCTATAGGTTCAGGACCAGAGTAGAAGTCAAGTTAGGTGATCCTCTTAGTGGTTGGTGACAGACTTGAAGTCTTGAGGTCAAAAGCAGACCTGGTCTTACTCCAGAAGGGAGTTGGAGTCCTTGAGTTTACAGGGCAATTGGGTGCTAATTTCGAGGGAAGCAGAGCTCTACGCTCTGCTTAGAAATTGCCAAAACTCTGGTTGGGGCACGAAATGGATCAGAAGTAAAGCCCCTGAGAACCCTCAAATCATTCAATGGTGGATTTGGTGGTCCAGCTCAGCTCAGAGCAGCTGTGGCAGATGGTGGTGCCTGGCACGTTCATGGAAACTAGGATCCAGCAAAAGCAGAGGCTGGATGCCAACACCACAGAGAAGAAAGCTGGGACCCTGAAAAATTATTGGGTTTCAGTGTTCTGGAATGCAGGCAGCATTCAGTGAGAACAAACTGTATTTATTCAGTAAGACTCTAAATAGTACTTTTTTTCTGGGTGCAGTTATTAAAAGATAATTATCTTTTAATATTCATGGGAAATTGATTATAGTCACATATTCAAACTCCTTATATAAAGTACATAAAATGACATAGTATTTGCATCTATGCTTATTCCCCCATATACTTTTAACTCTAAATTGTTTATAATACAGTATAAACTCTATGCCAGTATATGTCATATTGGGGAGGCGGGGTTAGGGAATGGTGACAAACATCTGTCCATGTTCATCAGAAATACATTTTCCACATGCATTTTCAGTCTGCTGGTGACTGAAGGAAGGGTGGAGGCAGGGTGTAGACTGTGCTCGTAATTCACTTGAGCAAGACAATGAACTGGGAAGACCTCAGAGGCCACCAGTCGTGAGAACACTGTGCAGAGGCCTTCAGAGAGGAGCCTGCAGTGAAGGCTGACCCTTGGTTTCTCCTGAGAACTCAGCTTCAAGCTGCTCCCTGTAGTCTCCTTACAGCTCGTGACCACATCACCTTTGAAAACCTGTTTGAAAGCTGTCACCTTGGAGAGACTGTGCTGAAAGGAGGCATTGGTGGACCCTTCCTCCCGCCCTTCTGAGGGAAGGTCGGCAGGATCTTATTTGAATGAAAATGAAAACTAATTTCTTTCATATGTTTTCACAAGGAACATTGCTAAGAGCACTGTGACTGTAAAAATAGTTCTGCTCACTCCATTACTTCTTAATTAAATACAGACTTCTCAACACCGTTAGAAAAGTGGAGTAATTGCCCAAGGGCTGTGGTTTTCCACATCATTCTCGCCACAGCACAAAGAAAGCATTCTCTACCGTTTCTTCCCAGTTGCATAATGACTGAAAAATCACCAGGAGGTTTTTTTGTCTTCAGGCAGAAATTGGAAGCCTGTTTTATTGGATTTTACATCTTTTTGACAAATTCAATAGTCCTACTCTAGTTGGTTAAATAAACAGTGCCTTATTTAGCTCAGTGGAAGTTAGGCTTGGACCCTGACTGCCTGCCACAGCCTCTTCTCAGAGACTGAAAAAACAAAACTCTCTAGAGATCTGTTTAAACATATTCTATACAACGTATCATTGGGGTGGGGCTTTATCTCAGTGGAAGAGTGCAGAGCTCTGGTTTTGAGCCAGCATAAGAAAGACAAGGAGGGGAGAGAAAGGAAGGAATGGAAGGGGGGAGAAAGAATGAGAGGGGGAGGAATGAGAGAAAGTATTGCAGCTTCTTTTAATGTTTTATTATTCAATAAAGCTTGGGAGTCAAATATTAGGAAATAAACCTGATTGATCCATGGAGTAATGGAGAAATAGTCACCTCACCCTCTCCTCTACCTTTCCTGACTGAAAAGGACCACACATCTTTTAAGCCCCTCCTTATTATCTCTGTCTCTTCTTCTGAGTCCACCAGAAAACTCCATGGCCCACTCCATTGGCGGTCTCACAGTGAACACAAACAAATCTCCCACAACAAGAAACTTTCTTCGTTACATCATTCCGCAAGATTCTCACAGAAAGCCAATAATATTCCACTCAAGACCACAGAATATTCAAAAACTGTGTTTGTTATAATGGTGGCTACAGATCAACAGCATTGCAGGGTACTTATTAGGATGCTCAGAGTCAGAGCGGGTCTAAAGACAAACGGAAAGACTGGAAGTGGCAAAAACATCTCTACAAACAGAGTTTGTATAATTTACTTCCGCTGATTTCCAGCTGGGGCTGGTGACGTGCCGGCTGTGGGGAAGGTGTCTCCATCAACAGGAGCTCACACATCCCACAGCGGGGCTGAGTCCTTCCTAGGTCTGACTTTCAGAAATTAAAATAATAAAGGTCTAATTTTTGAGAACCATATTTTGGTGAGTTCTGTAGATTAGAAAGGTTATAGAAATTGGAAATAGCATTCTCTGGTCTATTTCCCAAGAAAGTTGTGGCTACCTCTAAGAATACACATTTTGTAAGCAGTCAGTAGTTCAGGCTTGTCCTCTGGGGTTCAAACTGTACAATCAGTTCTACAGATTTTTATTCTTCGCAGAATCCATTAAGTCATTTTTCAAACATTTCTTGCCCCCAACTGAGATTTGAAGAAGCTTATTTGGCCTGATCTTTGGAAGGACAGCCAGATACAGAACCATAGGAAATATCTGAAGCCTGGTGTGATGGGTTATACCTCACACAGCATTTGGGAAGCTGAGGCAGGAGGATAATCATCAATTCAAGTCTATGCTGCCTGGTAAGTTCTGGGCCAACCTGAATTACTAGTGAAAACCTGTTAATAAAGGTAATGAATTCCACGTGTAAGTTTGAAGGGCATACAATTGAGCCCACAACAGGATTAAATGGGTTGATTATCAAAGGCTTTGGAACACCCAATGCTTGGTTGGTGCCACGAAATAGCCTTTCAGGCCTCATTCAGAAATAAAAACCTATGGCTCCACGTCACCCAACAATGATTTCTCCAACATAAGAGACTGAGCATTTTTTAAAGGTGCATCACTAAACATATTCCCTGTGGCACCAATTCCCAGCAGCCACAGAATACTCTTCATTTTTTTTTTTTTTTTGAGATACAGACACATTTACTCAAATTTATCAAAAACCTAACAGACATGGGACCAAAATGCAAACTAGGTTTAAAACCACTTGGACTCAGAGTTGAAGCCATTATTATGTTTTGTTTAATTTTTTTATTAAAAATTTCCGCCTCCTCCCCGCCTCCCAATTACCCCCCTCCCTCCTCCGCTCCTCCTCCCTCTCCTTTCCAGAGAGCAGTAAGGGTTCCCTGCCCTGTGGGAAGTCGAAGTTCCTCCCCCCTCGATCCAGGTCTAGGAAGGTGAGCATCCAAACAGGCCAGGACCCCCAAAGCCAGTATGTGTGGTAGGGTCCAAATCCAGTGTCATTGTCCTTGGCTTCTCAGCAGCCCTCATTGTCTGCCATGTTTAGGGAGACCGGTTTTATCTCATGCTTTTCTTAAAGCGGCCCCAGACTCTCCAGCGTGACCTTCTGCAGCCAGGTGTCTCAAGGCTGAGCATTTAAAAAAGGATTTTGAACTAAACTATTACAGCACAGCAGAAAGAAAAAAATTAAACTTCAATTTACGTTATGAAAGGAGCAACTGAAGTTAACTGGACTCAGACCTGAATAGAGGGATGAACAATGTTCATCGGGTTTGTCAAAAGTGCTCTGATGTGCCTGTCTGTGGAAGGAACTTAGGAGTAGAGTAGACGAGGGAGGAGATGAGCTGCTTTGAGGATGACACGGCCCTGCTGATCCAGTGAGAAGCTCTGGATCCAAGGTGACAGTAAGGAAAAGTAGCTCTTATCCACCCTCTGAGGAGCTCTGGGTCTCCTCAGACACTGCTGGAAGCCATGGAGATGGAATGATTGCCCTCCTCCAAACAGTGCTGAATTGAGCTAACAGAGCCAGGTCTTTGTGACCTCAGACCAACCAGCTCCTGTATGTAGGAGCCCCCACCCCCAGAAGGATGCAAGAGTTGGCTGAGCCACTCTGCCCAACCACCGCTATCCCAAAAGACAAGCTCTGGAAGAGGTGCCTTCTGCCAACACTTGAACAACTGGCGGAGAGTGTCCCTTTGGTAAGGGGACAGAAAATGTTGGTGAAAAGGGATGTTGTGAGGGTGACATTAGTGCCCGCCACCCCCTGGACATGCATTTCTCCCTCATGTTGATTGCTGTTCATCTCATTATGCTGCTGCTTTGTTGCCTCTGGTTGGTAGGATGTTAGCACCTGTTCACTGAAACTTTGACTCTGTGTGGACCATTTTTACAGGTAATTTGGAAATGTTTACTCTAAGTTCATCTTTAACAGTTATCAGTTAATCAGAAACAAAAAACAGGTCTAAAGAGAAGGTTTATGGTGTCTATTATTTGCCAATCTGTATTTCAGTTCTTCCTTGGTTTCCAGCTAACAGATTTTGTTCTCTGGTTCCAACTGTACCTCTGTTTTACTGCTGTCACGCCTTGTCCCTATTTTTTCCCCTTGGGCACTAGCGATTGAATCCAGGATGTCTCTGTGTGTTAGGGACTGCACCAGGATGTCTCTGTGCTGAATGTGCCATACACAGATGAAACCCTCACCCCTTCTCCAGTGTATCTATGAAGCCTAGAGGAAGGGTGCTTCTCCTTGGCTCAGGCCATTGTGTGAAATGAAGTTCTTCCAGAAGAGTACAAGTAGGAAAATGATTTTTAGGAAGTTCACGTTTTAAAGTCATAGCAGAAATTTTTCTGGATATAAATCAAAATTTGCAGCCATAGAAAAGAATACAATAAAATACAAATTTGTTTAACCCAAATTTTTAAAAGTGAGCCTGGCATTACTGACAAGTAATGATAAGGTGCCCAGTGATGTCACCCCACAATGCTGCTGCAACATCGTTCTGCAGGTCCAGACTGTCAGTGGCGTTACCTCTACATTTAGCAATGGCAGCACCATTTTTTCATGATGGAAAAAACTTGTATATTTCTTTCTTGACTTATTTTGTCAAACTCATATTAGCAAAGCCTTTTTTATCTGAAGAAAATCTTGAACAAAAATTTCTTAATTTCCTAAATGAATTTCAATTAAAAATGTTGCCAAGTTTGTTATTAAGTGTTCTTTCATGATATCAACTTTATCAACTGAGTCATAACATTTATTAAAGTTTTTAATAAATAAAAGTCATATATTGGGCTTAAAGAGATGATTCAGTTAAGAGCAATTGCTCCTTTCCATAAAACGTAGATTCAATTCCCAACACCCACATACAGGTTCAAAAATGTCTCTAAACTCTGGTTTCAGGGACTCTAACAGCCTCTTCTGGCCTCCACAAGCATCAAGCACTCACATAGTACACTTACATACGTGTAGACAAAGCACACTCATAAATACAGTTTTTAAAACTATATATTGTCTAAGCATGCATGCATGGCATATCCATGTTAAATAAAATGTTATGAGCATTTTATTTCTCCTATGGACTATGAAAGATGGTTTGTAAAACAACATATATGATACAGAGTTAACTTGCAAAATATGTAAGAGACTTCCACAATTTAAACCTGTCATAACTCTATCATAGATGGGGAGAGGCTCGTGAATCCCCTCTTTTCGCTGAGGAGCTTTGGGACTCTAATGGTTGCTCCCTAGAAATAAACACTCATGGCACCAGAGAGCGAAAGGATGGCTTCTAGGAGCAGAGGCCAGAGGAGATGGAGTGCTGCAGAGGAGCAAAAGGTTAAACAGCGGTGTTTTCCAATGTCTTCTGTAGTTAGCGTGCAGTGTTATAGAATTAAAACTTTTGCTGGGAATCGAGCTTTCTCCACAGCAGTTCTCTAAGGGGAGTCTGTTGCAACTGAACAATTCATTCACGGCACACTTGCATATTGCCTAGAAAAAGTAACCTGAAGGAAGGGAGTGGATGAGAACTGTGCCGCCCGGTCTGCCGTGACAACACTGGAGAAATGCTCTCCACCCTCCATGGAACTTACACATGCTTTCCCTCTTAGGTCCTTCGCATGATGTCCCTAAGTGATATCCTATGTCCTTGGTGTGTTCTAACAACGATGGTGCACTAATGAAAGCAAACCCTACAACTGGATCTCCAAGGGAAAAAAACACAATACTAACACTTTTCCTGGAGTAATACCCATATAGTTTTCAACACACTGACAACAAGGTATCACGGGCTGAAGGTGTGCAGAAAGATGTCCATTAGGCACATGATAATTCTGTTACACAGTGCAATGAGCACAAATAACTCCAAGAGCACAGATAATTAGAAAATGGTAGATTTTGAGCATTTATTACCTTTGTTTTCAATGTAATTTATTTTATAATAAATTAATGTACATTTTTTTTAATAGCTGTGCTTAGTTGGTGAGTTTTTAAAATTGTTGGGAATTTATTATTCAGCTCTCACACCAGTCAGGGCCACCCCATGACATCACTCATAGAATCCTAAATTTATCTGGCAATGACAGTTTCCAGTAGTTGATTTTAATTGCGTTTCTGCCTTTCTTGAGGACAGATATTCCCAGTATGGTGTCTGACACACTAGGCTCTGAAATACCATAAGCCCGAGGGGAAGATGAATGTCCCAAAGGTCAGGTCTGGTTTCAGCACTAGCTGCCAAGAGTCAAAGTCACTATCAAAGTCAGTTTCCAGCTGACTATGGCACAGATTTCCTTTCAATCCATTGCTTAAGAATCACCTGCCAGAGTTGCAGTGGGTTTTAAAAGCTGTAATGCATACATCAAACACCAGACTCATGCACGGTGAAGCTAAAGTCTGCAGCACCACAGACTATAGGGGGAAAAGTGCTGTGATCAGGAAGGATGCTGATTTATCTATTCATTCAATGGAAAGTTCTTGAGCAACTCTCACCTTCCAGACTTGATGTGGGTGTCAATGATACAGTAACAGCCACGTGGGAAAGTTCCTATGTACATAACTTCCCATTGTAGTGATGGACAACAAGCTTGGTAACTGATTAATGTCTAACAAAATATCAAGGAAGGGTCACTTCTATGAATAAAATAAAAGGAACATGATGAAAAGTGTGGCATGCAAGGCAGTCCATGGTGCCCTCTGGAGGAAGTGGCAGCTGTCCAAGATGCTGGGGTGACAAGATGCAAGAGATGGGAAAGACATGTGTGTGACTGAGCCAGTGAGTCAGGGGTGTATAATTGTGCAGAGCTTAGCATAGAGAAGACCATGCAGCCATGTAATGGTCTGAGAAAGGATTTTGGGTTTTGGTTCGTATGACAGAACACATGTGAAGCCATTAAGCCACTGGGTTCAGAGTCTACAGTGCTTATTTAAGCGAGGTTGGGGGTGGGGTGGGAGGGACCTTTGTTAACCGTAACCAACCACCTGCGGCAGCTGGCTTACATCTGCAGGGCTTTCAGTAGTAATTCACACTTGAGTACTTTAAGTTTTGTAGGTCCATAATCAGGAGTCCACATTCCAGACACGCTTTCGACAAGGGTTCCAAGTGTCACTACCTAAATTCCCACCAAAATGCTGGTAAAATAACATTAAGAGTATCAGGAATAATGTCTCCTTGTTATGGCTACTAGTACTTGGTAAACACAAACTGTTTATTCAGAGGCTTGTTAAAGCATTTTAATCCTTCCTTGCATGTAAAGCGTAAAATCTGGAACACTAAATAGACTCGCATTTACAGGGCTCCTGTCCTGCAGTTCTACAGGTCCTATGTCTGCATATCCTGACCTCTGCACAAAAACCTGCTTACATATGCACACACACACATGCACGCACGCACGCACACACACACACACACACACACAGAGATACTCATACACAGCTACATTCAGTAAAAGACTTTGTTTAATTGCTCCTTTTAAATGATTGGATCATCCACATTGAAACAGCACGATTGCCTTAAATGAATTCAGTGACAGAGTGTGAACCACTTGTCCTGAACACAACGCTTGTATCTGCCGGATGATAATTGCTCACATGTGTGTCAGAATTCTGACCAGCCCCACGTGCTAGGGAACATAGTTTGGGGAAGCTGGTGATGACCATGAAACTTGCTTGAGTGTCAGCAGATGGGGGTCAGGGGAGAGTCCTTGAAGACGCTGACAGTACGCTTAGATTTACATTTCAATCTCTCCTTTTCAGAATTCATGAATTTTATGAAGAATTTTTAAGGGCTTGATAGTAATAAGTACAAAAGCCTCGAACCTTTTCACAAAATAGAATTAGAATGTAGTAAGAGGCTGCTTGTTTGTCCTGGCTATCCAGACTCCTGAAATAATCACACAGAAACTATATTATATGCAATACTGTTTTGGCCAATAGCTTAAGAATGTTTCTGGCTAACTCATATCTTAAATTAAAACATCTCCATTAATCTGTGTATCGCCATGAGACTGTGGTTTACCCAGGGAAAGTTCTGGTGTCTGTCTCTGGCAGGGCTACATGGCTTCTCACTGACTCCACCTTCTTTCTCCAAGCATTCAGTTTAGTTTTCCCTGCCTAGTTCTACTCTACCCTATCACACAGGCCAAGCCAGCTTTTCTATTAACCAATGGTATTCACAGCATACAGAAGGGAATCCCACATCGCCTCTCCTTTTCTGTTTAAATAAAAAGGAAGACTTTAATTTTAACATAATAACATTACATATAAGAAACAGGTATCAAGCAAGAATTACAGTTACAATATTTATATCTAATTTATCTTTTATCAAAACTAAGGAAAACTATAATTATAACTATCTATTCTTCAAATCCATCAAAGACTCCAGAAGGATATAATATTACCTAAGTAAACAGGAGGTACATTGCCCAAAACTCTAGAATTGACAGAAACATCTCACTGCCTGGACAGTCACCCAAAGTTCTTCTGTACCATTGGTGCATTCATCTTCAGCCTACAGAACCATTATGTCCAGCAAACTTTTCCATGAAGCAGGAAATTTCAAAGACAGTTCCACCTATGTTGGCAGTTTGACAGTCACTTTCTTCTGTGTCCTGCAGTATGTCTAGCAGTCTCTTTCATGAAGCAGGAACCCTGAAGGACCATCTCACCTTTAGGCAAGTTCAGCAGTCATCTCTCTGTGGGTCCTGCATGTCCAGTTCATACAGCATAGCATCAAGCAGTCCAGGCAAGAGTCAAAAGTAGCCTCTTCAGTGCCCATCACTCTCGAAGTAATTGGTGCTGATAGAAGCAGATGTGTCTCATTGTCATGAAAAGTCCTAAATTTTTAAAACATTTCAAATGCCATATTTTGAAGGTCTCTGAAAGATTTGAAGAATACCTATCTAATGAAAATATAGATCTCTCTTTCTTTCTCTCCCTCCCCCCTCTCTCTTTCTCTCTCTCTTTATATATATATATATATATATATATATATATATATATACATACATACATATATACATACATAGAATATACATTGCATTTTTGAATGAGCTGCACAAATACAATACCTTAATCAAGAGCAAAAATATACATATAACAAAACTGACCTTAAATTTGTATCAATAGACGAAGAACCATACCAATGCAAATCTCTATAGCATATCCCCCTTTAAATGGAAACAAACATTTATAAACAATATTTGGGAATATAGGTGCTTTCTGCTTTTTATTAGGTGAAGTATTTTGGGGGATGTTCATGGCCACCTTCAGGCAGTCTTGGTCCATCAAAACACATTAGTCTAGAATTAATCCACAGGTTCTCATCCTCTGTGGAAACAAAAGATGAACCTCTTTTCCAAAGAAACATATCCTCAGATCCAAATGTTGAAGTCAAGACACCTTTTAGATATATCTTTAAGATATATATGTTGGTTTAGCTTAGCAGTCTGTATAATGAAATGTTTCTCTGTACTTAGCTCCTTCACAATCAAAAAAATTCAAAGAAAACATGATAATATACATAATCCAGACTCTGTATATTTCATCTTTATGTGGCTTATTTTCTTGTTATACTACATTTTTTACAAGTTCAATATTTATTATCTTTTCTCCTTTAATCTTTGTCTGTCTATACTTTTTTATATTACATTTACTGTCTATTTACTCTTTTTATTCTCTCTCCCATGCCTACATACATTTTTAAAACACATTATGTCTCATTTAGAGGTCTTTTACATCTGAATCTGTCCTATTGTGTATCTGAAATCCTTTTCTGACCAGGACTCCTTTTTGAAATGCAAAGCAGCCTTACTAGGACTAAGGGTCCTTTGCCTTTTGGCTCCACTCAGTCCGACATGGCGAAGTTCCATTCATTGCCTCTGAGAGCCATTCTCTCCACCCCAGATCCAGAGTTGGGTGGTAGCAGGTCTGTGTTGTCATTAAGCAATTTTAGCATTCTGTTCACAAACCCCGTTTAAATGCTCCATAGCTAGACCTCCTGAAAGAGTCAGAGCCATTTGTGCTGGCAAACCAGGATGCCACTGTTTTGTAACCATGTGGGTTTTATTTTTTTTCTGCTATCACTGAATTAGGAAGACCTCTCTTAAGGAAGCTGTGGCACACTGCCATCCAGGAAAAAAAAATGCAGCTAAACTTTGGTAGTGTGTATCTAGAATTCCTTTCTAGGCTTTTTCAGGTTTTATATGGATGAAGTCAACCATGTTGGTGTGCCAATCTATTGTGCATCATTCCATAGTAAGAGGCCACTTGTTTGTTTCCAGCCGCCCAGACTCCAGAAATAATCACACAGCAACTATATTATTTGTAACACTGTTTGGCCAATAGCTTGTGTATTTCTGGCTAACTCATATCTTAAATTAAACCATCTACATTAATCTGTGTATTTCCATGATGCTGTGGCTTACCTGGTAAAGTTCCATTGTCTGTCTCTGATGGGGCTCCATGGCTTCTCACTGACTCTGCCTTCTTTCTCCCAGCATTCAGTCTAGTTTTCCCCACTTAACTCTACTTTGCCCTATCAACAAGCCAAGGCAGTTTCTTTGTTGACCAATGGTATTCACAACATACAAAGAGAAATCCCACATTATTAAAATAAATAATAACCCTCTTGCAAGCCAAAACCATGAATAACGACACGACATTCAAGTGACATGGGTGTTCCACAGAGGCTGATGATTCCAAATCTAAAAGTGTCTTACATTTCAGTGTTTTTCTGATTAACTTATGATTTGCTCTGAAAAACATTATTGCTTATACTATTTGACATGTGGTGGAGAGCCCCTTCTGCCAGTTCAGAAAGTTGAAGCCATAAAAGCAGAATGATTGTAACTGCCTGAAAAACAATTACCATTGGGATATTTTTTTGACCTTTTTCAAATTGCTGGGTCAGGAATTCAAGGATTTGATGTTCTGACTTCAGCTTGCTCATGTTGATTACAACCAAACATTGGGGGCCAGGGATAGCTAGAAGATGGCCAGGCATCATTCTTTGTCTGTCTGTCTGTCTATCTACTTGTCTATTCACATATATCTATCATCTATCTGTCTATCTCTCTGTCTGTCTGTCTACCCATCTATTTGCCTATATTTATCATCTATCTCTCTATATCATCTATCTATCTATCTACCTATCATCTATCATCTATCTATCTATCTATCTATCTATCTATCTATCTATCTATCTATCATCTATCTATCATCTATCTATCTATCTATCATCTATCTATCTATCTATCTATCTATCTATCTATCTATCTATCTATCTATCTGTGCAGATTTCCTGCCTTGCTATATTCTACCCTGCCATAGGCAAAAACAGCTTCTTTATTAACCAATGGTAATAAAATATATTCACAGCATACAAAGGGGAATCCCACATCACCTCCCCTTTTCTGTCTAAATAAAAAGGAAGGTTTTAACTTTAACATATTAAAATTATATATAACAAAAAACAGGTATTAAGCAAGAATGAAAGTTACAATGTTTCTTCACAAGTCTAAAGTTTCATATCTAATTTATCTTTTATCATAACTAAGGAAAACTCTAATTGTAACTATCTAGTCTTCAACTCCATCAAAGACCACAGAAGGATACAATATTATCTAAGTAAACAGGAAGTGCTATTGTAAGCAACTTCCAAATCTCTAGAAATGACAGAGACATCTTGCTTCCTGGATAGTCACCCAAAGTTCTTTTGTAACATTGGGGCATCCATCTTTAGCCTATAGGCGCATAATATCTGGCAGACTTTTCAATCAAGCAGGAAAATTGAAGGACTATGTCCCCTATATTGGTAGTTTGTCAGTCATTTTCTTCTGTGTCCTGCAGAATGTCTGGCAGACTCTTTCATGAAGCAGGGACCCTGAAGGACTGTCTCACCTTCTTTTGTTTTTCTGTGGGTCCTGTATGTCCAGTTTATACAGCATACCATCAAGCAGTTCAGCTAAGAACAGTTTCTTGCCCAAATGGCTAGCCTTGTGACATTGAAGACAAATTCCATAATGAGTTTCTTTGATGCCCATCAATGTCTCTGAAGTAATTGGTATTGCCAGAAGCAGAAATGTCTTACTGTTGAGAAAAGTTTAAGTTCTTAAAACATTTTAAATGCCATATTCTGTTGTATTTTAAAGGTTTGAAGAATAACTATCCATTTGAAACTTATCTCTATAGGTCAAGAAAACCTAACTAACATGACTACAACTTTCACTATTATAAGTGACTATCTATTAATCTGTAATTTTTAATTATATATTACATTTTAAAATGAGCTGTATAAGCATAATACCTTAAACAAGAGTAGAAATATACATATAAAAATTGACCTTAAATTTGTATCAATAAACAAAAATCCATATCAATGTATTAATTTCTATACCATATCTCCCCCCTTTTTCAGAAAGAGATTGACCATGATCATTTAATCATTTATACCAGATCCCTTTTAAATGAAAACAAACATTTATAAACAATCATTTTGGGAATTTGGATGTAGTTTTCTCCAAAGTGCTTCTTGCTGTTTGTTGGGCAAAGTATTTTTAGGGTTCATGGAGACCTTTTGTGGGGATTTTGTTCTATCAAACTACATTAGTCCAGAAAGAATCCACAGATTCTTCTGTGGAAACAAAAGTAAAACATCTTTTCCAATGTAATGTATTCTTAGACTCAAATTTTGAAGTCAAGGTACCTTTAAAATATATATGTTGGTTTAGCTTAGCAGCCCCCAGAATCAAATGTTTTTCAACAGTTAACTCATAAGCAGTAAAAAAAATCTTAAGAAAGCACAGTAATATGCATAATTCAGACTCTTTGTTTATTTTTCATCTTTACATGACTTTTTTTACTCTATTACTTTTAATATTTGTTTTATTATCTTTACTTCTTTAATCTATGATTGTCTGTACTCTTTCTTTTCTCTCTCCTAAGCCCATGTACATTTATCCAACACTGTGACCCATTCAGAGGTCCTTTTCATTTGATTCCGTCTTATTGTGTATCTGTAATCATTTTCTGACCAGGAGACTTTTTTAAAAAAATGCTAGAGAGGCATGGCTAGGATTAATGCTGCAGCTTTGCCTGTTGGCTCGGCCCAGTTTGACATGGTGGAGGCATGTTCACCACCTCTGTGAGCTGTGTTCACCACCCCAGTTTCAGGGTTGCACCAGGCCTGTGTTACTATTAAGCAATTTATAACATGTGGCTCACAGATCCCATTTAAGTGCTCTGTAACAGGACCCCCCAAAAGTACCAGATCCATTCATGCCACCAACACAAACCAGTAAGCCATTTCTTAAAGAAGCCACATAGTTTGTGCTGCTAATGCCAAGTCATAAAGTCTTCTCTTAAAGGAGCCACGTCTTTGTTCTCCACCAGCAAACAGAACTTATCAGAAATGAAAATGTGGCTACCTAGAAGCTGCACTTGGCTCACAGGTTTGTTTTTTCCTTTGGGTTTAGAAGCCCTCCTTTAAAAAAACAAAAACAAAAACTTTTTTAGGTCTTACATGGATTCATGTCTAATGGTGGTGCCATTTGTAAAACTGCACTCCATAATAGCACTGACATTGTGACCAGCAGCTAATATCCAAGAAGCTCTTCCCATGTTCCCAGACCCTACAGCACTTTCTGCTCCTCATTTATTAATTTCCCAAGCAGGAATAAACCTCAAAGTAATTAAACTAACTTGTAATAGAAAGTTTCTGCCAATTCTAACTATAATATCATTAAAATATAATAAAAACTTAAAACTAACCCCCAAATAACCTAATTAATAAAAGTAAGATTAATAAAATATAAACTATCTTTGCATTATTAGAAAAGTATAAACAGTAAATGAAAATAACTGTTTTCTCTATTTTTATTTTGCTTTATTTTAGTAAAATCCACCCCCAAAGCAGCCTGGTGCATGACCTCAGTGTCTATCCTAGCCACATGTACTAGACAGATATAATAAGGTGTAATTAGGACGTCAATGATAGGCACTTTCAATAAGCCCTCAATTAGCAGAACCCCATGTTCCCAGTGCACTGAGATTAGCCGTAGCTTTTTCTTGGCTTCGTATAGAGTGGACGTTTTTGTTGCCTTTTATTCTCCATTGTATAAAACAAATGGACAGTGCAGAGATCTGGATATTCTGTGCTAACTGACAAACACTTTGGGAAGCACACAGATCTAATGTCCTCGTTCCATTGTGCTTCTCTTGTAAAAGTTCATGCTAAAGAACCAGGTCATTGAGAAGGAAATTGAAGTACAGTTTCCTTCTCATATAGCCTATGCATATACCCTGTATTATACACACAGGAAGAATCAGTCATGAGAAAGCCCTGTTCTATACAACACCATTTCATCTCTCCAACTGCCTGAGATATAAAAATTGTCATGCAGTTTTGATGTGTTATTTAAATTACTGCTTTTTATATAACTATTAGCATTTGTTTCTAAGTAGCTTTACTAAGTTATAATTCACTTATCACATTATTTACCTATTTGGAGAGAAAAACTCAATAATTTCTAATATGATCAGAATTTAATTTGATCAAATTTAATATAATCACAACCATTATTACTCTGGATTTCTAGGACATTATCATTCTATCAAAAATAAATTCAATAAGCAATCCTCATTTATCTCCCCTCAATCCCAAGCCCCACAGAATCACTTTACTCTCTATATGCTCCAGCGTGTATATATATATATGATCATTCTGGACATGATTGTAAAATATTTCCTCCTAAGTATATCCTTTCACTAATATCTTTTCATTCTCTCCTCCCCAGTAGTTCTTATAAAAATGAATCCTTATAGCATGTAGATAAATTTTTTTTTGGTTTTTCGAGACAGAGTTTCTCTGTGGCTTTTGGAGCCTGTCCTGGAACTAGCTCTTGTAGACCAGGCTGGCCTCGAACTCACAGAGATCCGCCTGCCTCCGCCTCCCGAGTGATGGGATTAAAGGCGTGCGCCACCACCCCCTGGCTAGATAAAATTTTTGAAGTATGACCTAGATGGGAATATCCTGAAGACAGGACTATTTAGTAAAATGAAAAATGGCAGTAGAAGTCTTTGTTCATGTACTCCTTTAAGTATCTAGGCAAGGAGAGCAGTATCAGTACTGAATTTAGATTAGAACAACACAGTCAGAGGTAATCTTATATGGTCTCATATTAAGGATGACCTATAAAGAAGTATAATGCATCATGATAGGCTCTCTCTGGTTGCCTTGTAAGTAGACTTTGTGTTTCCACTTATTAACACTCTGGCGTTGCTCTTCTGTCCTGACACATTGCAGCTACTAAAATCCTTGCTGTGTCACTTACTTTTTGGGATCACAGGAAAGAATTTGGCATTTCTGTGCCATGTGTTCTCTCTCTGTTGAGTGATAATAATAATATAGTTGTCTACCATGTTTTTAGGTGCATTCCATACCCATCATCCACTGGTTATGGTTGTTTCTATCTCCTCAACAATGGTAGGAAAAACAAAAAAATAAACTCTGATAAACTAAACAGTGTTCACCTTAGATGCCTATAATTCAATCATATCTTATTACAAAGAGGTAAGCCCAAAATTGCCATTTTAACTGGGCATTAGTGACTTGCTGAGACATGAGCAAACATTTATATAAACACAATCAACCATTTTGATCATTCTTCTCTCCTTTTATTTCCTTTGACCCATGACCACACTCCTTTTGTTTCCTGCTAGTTTCTCATCTTGGTTTACTGACTGAACTAGTCTCTAGATTGCAGATGTTCTACTGAACTAGTCCCTAGATTGCAGGTGTTCTACTGACTAAACTAGTCCCCAGATCGCAGATGTGCTCAGCAATTCAATAGACTGTGAATGTTCACTGAACTAGTACATAGATTGTGGATGTTTTTCTGCTTTCTCAACATCCCCACCGACTCCCTGCTTCCTGGAACAGTGTGTCAGTCATTTACTGTGTTGGCATTGTCCCAGGTCTCCTTCCCTTCACGGCTTCCCCCCAACTCTCCAGTACATCCTGCGGCTGTTTATGGCCCTGACTGGCTGAATAACTTCTCTTTGTGTCCAAAGCAGAAAAGGCTGGCCAACAGTTGGATAATATGTAAACCAACATCAACCAGGAGGCCAGGGGTAAATGGAAAATTGTGAAGTAAGGAGAATGCTGATTCTTCAATTTTAAAACTATGAGGGGGAAAGAACACTCACACAGAAACCCAGTGCTCAAGGGCAGGACTAGGATCACAAGAACTCTGCAGCTCCTTAAAGTTTCAAAGTGGAAATATTGTATGTTCACTGCTTTTGGATAGTGAACAGCGTAGAATTGTAAGAACCTAACAGACATGGGTCAAATACATATTTTATTGATAAACATAATATGACTAGGACCTTGACCTATAATTTATCTGTAAAATGTTTAATGATATCTATCTTGTAGGAATTTCATAAAGATTAGAGATGATATAATGTAATTTATCAATAAAGGTGAGTTAATGAGAGTGCTCTTGAATTGAAAAAAAGTCCCCAAAAGGGAAACTAAAGGAGAATTCCCAAGATGGAGGGTTTAGGAAGGGAGAGACTTAGGAAGTCAAATACATTTCTTTAACTTATTGATGGAACTGAACAAAATTTTGCTTTTAATAAAACATTAAAAGTAGTATTTCTTTTTACTACTAAATTAGCAACACTGAAATTTCTTGTTGCATTTCAAATATGTAAAAAGAGAAAACATGTGAGTTCATAGATGGAAAAATGAACTGTTTGCTCCTCAGAGGCTCTGTGAGAACTTCAGGACAGTGACCCCACAGTTGTCTCTCCTGTGAACATGGAGAGATGGTGGAGCGAACCCTATGGTAGAACTTAATCCATCTTATATGAGAAACTGCAATTGTAAGCTTTCATCTGAGCTGTGGTTTACATCAGAAGTCTCTATAAGAGAAGTCATTGATGAGTGGGTGTTTTTCATGAGATGCTGAGCTGAGATGAAGTATTTGAAGGCTAGAGCAAGAGAAAGGGTGTGCAGATTGTCACAGATGAAGGCTAGACCAAGAGAGGGCATATGGAGACTGTCATAGGATGAATTCTGTCTCCCAAAAAATGTACATGTTGAATCTTAACCCCTGGGCCTCAGAATGAAACTGTTTTAGATAGAGCCTTCCAAGAGGTAATGAAGGTGAAGTAAGGTCATGTAAATGAAGCTGGTCATAGCCCAATATCTCTGCCCTCACAGGGGAGGAGATAAGAACACAGAGTGAGAACTAGAAAGGAAGGTTCTGTAAACACACAAACACAAGAAGGTAGCCATCTTCCAAACAAGCAGAGACCATCCCTGTCACACTCTGACCATGGCCTGCTCCCCTCCATAGTCATGAAAAAATAAATCCCAGTCATTTAAACCACTCTCTTTGTCCTTTGTTTGGCATTCCAAGCTTTATTCAGGAGACAGCAGAATGAGTTAGCAGGGTAACGACCCCAGGCAGAGGCAGAGCCCAGAGAGAGAGAGAACAGAAAGAGTGAGTGGGTAGACTGTGCAGCCAGGGTAGGACTGCTTATTAAACTTTAGCTTTTGGCTGGAAGTTAGTAGTTCTATAATTCTATTAAAAGTCTAAATCTTTGTTGATGGGTGCTATCTACAACAGTGTGTGTGTGTGTGTGTGTGTGTGTGTGTGTTTAAATATTTTGGTTGATGAAGGAACCAAGGTATTGGACAAGGGTAGCAATGTGATTTAGAAGAAATGTTCATACTTACATGAAACAAGAGAGAAGAAGAAATGGACCCTTGGACAGGTGCCAGTACCACAGCGCGAGAGGAGCCGTAAGTGGAGCAGCTTCTGGGACCACGGTTATGACTGCACAGTCCTGGGTGAATGCCCTTTGAGATGCTTAGCTTCTGTCTTTCAAGGCCCAAACAGATTTTGAAAGAGCCAGTGAATCCTAAATAGACACGGACAAAGGATGGGGCTCGATAGAAAATTGTTCCTGGGATTCTGCTTTACACAGGTTCGTAGGCTCTCGCATTAAAACTGTAGATGGGACACCTTGTCATCGAGCTCAGGTTGCTTCTGAAAAAAATTCATTAGAGGATGTGAGATGACTCAGCTTTAAATACGTGCATATGAGGATGTGAATTCAATGTTCAGAACCCATATCAAAAAGCCAAGCCTAGTGGTACCCTTATGGTTCCACAGCAAGGAAGGCAGAAATGGCTGGGTCCCTGGAGCCTACTGGGCAGCCAGTCAAACCTTCTTGGCAAATCCCAAGCTAGTGAGAGGCCCTGTCTCAATAAAGTAAACTACCCATTGCGGAATGACATGTAAGGTTGGACCTCTGCCTCCCACATTCATGTGGACCCACACACATGTGCACCCATGCATATATAAACACACATGTAGACACAATATTTTTTGAAGACTAAAAAGTTTCTGTGAAGCAAACAATTTCTGCTATGCTGGCTTAATATAAGTAGAAAATTGGAATTTAGTTACTATGCACTGAATCTGTCCCCTTGCATTTAACAGGCAATCAAATTATGCCTAGTGTATTGTCTTGGTGCTCATCTTTGTCTTGATAGCTATATAGTGATAAATACCCCTGGGTGTTAATATGAAATAGTTTAATATCTCTAAAAGATGTGATATTTTGATGTGGAAAACAAATTATTATGGTAGAGGGTTACTACTGTCTTTTCAAATATTGCATAATGCCCACCCTACCATCTGTGGTTTCACTTCCTTCAGTTAGCTCAGTTATCCAAGGTCAAACACAGTCTAAAACTATCAGATGCAAAATTCTAGAAGCAACAATTCATAAATTGTGCATTGAGTAGGGTGATGAAATCTCACTTCATTCTTCTCTAACCTGTCCAGGACACAAATGATGCTCTTGGTGGACACGTCCAGGCTGCAGGCTAGCTACTTACTAATTATTTATCAGCCTCCAGTCGTCAGGTCACCTGACACAGTATTGGGATGCTAATATTCAGGTGACCTTTCTTCACATATAGATTTTATAAAGTACCAATTAAGGTGTTCAAAACAGACACCCTAATATGCTTACTACCCAAAAAGGGGAAAAAATCAATGAGAAGAGGAGAATGTGTATGCTGAGGTTACTACAATCTCTGCACATTATAAGAATGTATTTTGAGAGACCATATTCATAAAGCTTTTATGACAGCATGTCATTATAAACTCGCTGTTTACATTTAGCTTGTTAACCATGCCTAACAATAAATTAGATGTTACCATGGGCACGCACACAGGAAAGGGCAGGAAATGCACATCTCAGGTCTGTGTGCTTCCTTTAGGCATTTTCCAGATCCTTCCAACAAAGCTGCTAGAATAGGGGAAACTGCTGTATTTGTCTCTCAGCTGCATAATGAGTTTTACTTTATGAAGACAAGTTTTCATTTCATGACTGAATGTTTGAGGATTGTTTTTGCAGTTTTGTCTTTAGTAATTACTATTCCAAACAGTAGTCAAGTCTTTTCTTGAATCCTGCCCTTTTTATAAGTGTCGTTTTATTGGCTACAATTTTTGTTTTGTTTTGTTTTTGGAGACAGAGTTTCTCTGTGTATAGTTTTGGAGCCTATCCCGAAACTTGCTCTGTAGACCAGGCTGACCTTGAACTCACAGAGATCCGCCTGCCTCTGCCTCCCGGGTGCTGGGATTAAAGGCGTGTGTCATCACCACCCAACTAGAACCTAATTTTTCAGCACAGTTCCCAGGTTCTAAACTGAAGTCTAAGCTGTGCCATTTTGTCAGTTCAGTACAATGTGCCTGCACGCTGAAGTGAGCCACGGCTCACCTTCCCGAGCTCTGTCTGCTTACCTACAGAGGGAAGGTCTTCCTGGATGAGCTGTCCTGGTAGGCTCCTCACAAGGTTGACTCCATGCACAAAAAAGACTTTGAATAAACCAGAATCATGTTGATATTTTATCCTTTAGCTTCAAGTTACTTTCTTAAAACATAGCAAGCTTCACACCAATTGGGAACTAAAGTGGTTTAAATAGAAATATCTTTAGTCATCAACACCTTTTATGAATTAAGCTTCTTTTATGGCTAGTTTTTATATGGTGTGTCTTTTATAGACAACACACTATAAATGATATTGATAACTCTACTATGCGTAACCTAACAATACATTCCTAACAAAATGATATTTTGAAAACCATTCTGGGCCAGGGAGACGGATCGGCAAGTAAAAGTGTTAGCTAGCCATAAACACCAAAAGATCTCACTTCAAACCCTTGTGCCCACATGTAAAAGGCTTGCAGTGGAGGTGGGCACATGTCCTCCCAGCCTCTTCCAGTGAGAAGGGACATGGGAGACGGGCATATGTAATCCCAGCCCCCTACAGTGAGAAGGCTCTTCAAAAGAGGAAAATAAGCTGAAAGTCCAAGAGATCATGGGTCAGCTAGCTTGAAGCAAGCTGTTCAGCAAAATGAGGAGAGAGATCATGCCTCAACAAGGTAGAAGGCGAGAACAGACTCCCCAAAGTTTTCCCCTGACTTCCACAGAGGTGCCATGGCATTCTTTCCTTCCTCATCTCAAAAAAAAAAACAACAACCCACAAAAGCCCCCAAATTTTTAATAAAAAAATTAACCAATAAAATTAGGGTTAGTAGCCAGGCTATCTACTGGTATGGAACGTTCACTGGGGGCCTGTCTGGATAGGCCTTTCCTTGGGATCTTTGTTGAGAGTTGCCATCACTCTCTAGTTTTTCCTTTAAAGTCAGCTCTAATCCATTCTTTAGGTTCCAATTTACACGTCACTTCCCTCTAGAAGTCTTCTTTGGTTGCACGGCCTAAAGAAGTAATTGGCAATGATTGAACGTTTTCCCTTGGATTTACTTTTGTGTTATTATTTTCCTTCCTTCCCCACCCCCATGTAACTGACCAGGGCAGTGGATGGAAAGACACAGATTGAACATGGTGAGAGGGTGAAGCCAGCTCCTGAAGGCTTTGCAAGAGACACCCTGTTTACACTATGATGGAAGAGATATCTTTTCGTCTCACCCATGGTAGCTCATGCGACCAGTGTGACCCTTCGGGTAAAGGACAGCAGTTGGTCATTTGAGCCCAGGTTCCTCTCCCCTATTTGTTTTGTTTAATTGCTGCCCATTTGCCAAATCCCATGCTTTCCCTAGGTTGAACTGATTCCTCTCCTCTGCTAAAATACCATTCAGGTTACTAAAAAGTTGTAATTACCTACACCTAAACTCCTCTTAGATAGAGTGCTCCAGGGTCTAAGTCAAACCAGACAGGGATCACCTCCTGTACTTCGGAGCCTCCATCCCCTCCTCAAGCCTATCACTTTGGACACAGACACATCGTAATGAGTCTGTCTCACTGCTTTTATGTTCAACCTTTTGCTCGTATTGCAGTCCTAACAGGTGCGTGAAATCATTGGAAGAAAATGAGCTGTTGTATACATCACATACATGAGCAGGTGGAGCCATTCAACAAGTAAAAGGCTGGTTGTCTTCAAATTCCAAGAAAGAAGAAATAGCATCAGAACACGGTATCATAAAAAGCTGGAGATGTTGCTCGGTACTAACCCAGCATGCAGGAAGCCCTGAGTTCCTCCACCAGCGCTCATGAACTGCTCTTGGTGAGACACGAGTCTCATCCCAGCTCTCAAGGGATAGAGGTGGAAGAATAAGAAGTTTAACGTCATTTTCACATACATAACAAGCTCAAGTAACTAGGCTACATGAGATCCTGCTGTGGGATGATGCTCTTGTACACGGTAAAGATTTGTCACTGGTATTGGTTTAATAAGATGCTAATTGACCAGGCAATTAGTAACCAGGCAGGAAGTATATAGGTAGGGCAACCTGTGACGGACTAGTTTAGTCGGAGCATTGGGATGGATGGGACAGGGTTTTAGGACTAGGTGGGTAAGGAGTTGACAAATCAGTAGTAGTTAAATTTGAAGGGTTTTTTAAAATTTTTTTTATAGGATATTTTATGTATGCTCTTAGCTCAAAATGAGAGGTTTGGTTTTGGTTTTTTTTTGGCTTTTTTAGCAATAGCACATTAGCAGTAGTGAAAAATGTAAACAAGCCTGGCTGTATTTTATTTTATTATGAAACTGAGAGTGACTTAATTAGCATAGGTGTTATTCATTTAGGAGTGAATTATCTTTTTTTAAAGGCTCCCCGAGAGTATTAGGCATATATTTATTAAATCTTTGAGAAAAAATTTTAAATATAATGTATAATTATAAGTAGGATTAGCTATTAAAAAATTATATATTTTTCCTACAGTACCATAGGGCTGTAAGAGTCTTTTGAAAGTCATAATTAAGCCATTTTGGCACTGTGACCAATGAATTTTAATATTGGCTTTTATTATAATATTTTTGTAAACTATTTTTTATTTTTAATTTTTTAGATATTACAAAAGGATTATTATAATTCTATATTTTAAGACCATTATTTTTAATTTTTATATAAGTCTTTTTTGTTTTTTATTAGTCAATTGGTTTGGGGCTTTAATTAAGAATGTTTCATAATTTAATGGCAAATGTCTTGGAGAAAATTTTTTGTTATAGAGACATATATAAGAGTAGGATTTGACATTTTTTAAGAAATAATATAGGATGCTAAATGTGTATTAGAAATGCTTTTTATTTTTTAATAGATTATAATTATTTGTGGTCATTTTAATTATGTTATTATTTTTTAGCTCATAGAATAAAGTATAGATGGGTTTGGAACATAGGCTTATTTTTTTATTTTTTTTGTGACTAACATTGTCTGGGTGGTAAGAACAGCAAGCATAGCAAGAAACATATTTTCAGCAGTAACAATTTTTTTTTTTTTTTTTTTTAGAAACCATAGCTTTTTAAGCTGAGTGTGTGAGCTTTTTAATCTGACCCGAAGTAGGTGGTGTAGCTTTTCAGGAGGAGAAAGTTGAAGCTTTTTAAAGTTTTGTTTTATTTTTTTATTAGTCTTTGTAGTTTTCTTTCTCTTTCTTTCTTTCTTTCTTTCTTTCTTTCTTTCTTTCTTTCTTTCTTTCTTTCTTTCTTTCTTTTTCTTTCCCTTGTTGAAAGGTTGGATGAGCCTGTCTGGGATCTAGATGGGTGACTCAGCATCCTGTGGAAACATATATGTATATATGTATATCCTCTTTTTGAGGTTATTAAGACATTAGGCCTTTTTTAGGTACCTGTTAGCAAATTTTGTTATTTTGTCATAAGTTGATTAGTAATTTTTTTACCCCAATGTTTTTGCATAGGTGTTAAACCTTGTTTGTTGGTATTTAAATGATTTAATACAAATAATGCATGATTTAATGTTTGATGAGAATAATATTGAGTATTCTCTTGTCTTTAAAACTGACTCTTTAAAGTTTGATGTGTTTTTTTTTTTTTTATAATTGTTTGACCTTGAGGATTATATGGGATTTTTGTAACATGTTTTATTTTTTAAATTTTTTAGAACCTTTGAAATGATTGGGACGTATAAGCGGGAGCATTATCTGTTTTTATTTTTGGGGGTTTTTAAAAATACTTTTAAAGAAGCCAAAAGTTGTTGAATAACATCTTTTATTGCTTCTCCTGTTCTGGAAGTTGCGTGAATTGCATGGGAAAAGGTATCAATAGTTACATGAACATAGGTCATTCTTCCAAATTCTGATATGTGCAACACATCCACCTGTCATAATGTTTGTGGCTTTAAGCCTCTTGGATTTACTCCCATTTTCTTTTTGGGCATTATTTATAATTTTTAACTATTTGTCTATCTTGGTTTTATTTGAAATGTGAAACTTTTTTAATGCTAAAGCATTTTGATGATGAATTTTATGACTTTGTTTAGCTTGTTTTGAAATATTATTAATTAAATTATTCTTAGTTAACAGATCTGTTATTATATTTTTTGGACACAGGACCAGGTAGATTAGAGTTTCCTCAGATGTGACCAATGAAAAAAATTTTTGGTCCTTCTTTTGTATTAATTGTTGTAATTTTTGTAACAAAGAAATAATTTTACATTGACCCAAAATCAAAGCTGTTTTTAAGGCAGGAAATAATTGACTATATATTTTAAATTTGTATATAAATTTATCTCTTGAGAATATTGCTGTACAGAAGCTATGACTGCAATAATTTTCATTTCTTGAGCCAAGATACGTGGTGACCTTTTTATTATAGGAGGTTGATTGGGTGTATAAATTGTAGAGTTCTTATTTTGAAGAACCATTTGAATATAGTCAATGTTTCCTCTAAAGACACATCAGACACTTTTGAGGGGAAAATTATTTTTATCATTTTTATGAATTTTAGCAGAGGATGTTGGCGACATGATATTTAATTTGACCTGTATAAATTAACAATGCTAAACTCCAATAATCATCATTTCATAATAATGTTAAAAATTATTGTTTATTATAAGGAATAATAATGTTATGTAGTTTTTTAACATTTGGGGGGTTAATACCCTTTTAGATTTAGGATTAGAATTTTTTAATGCTTTAAATAATATATGCAATTTACCTGTAGTTATTTTAAATTGGGTCATACCCAATTAATATTTTAAAATAATCTTTGAAAATAATATTTTTAAATTATTAAACCTAATAGTTTTTGTGACATAATATAATTATTATATATAAACTTTTTAAAGGCCTATTATCTTAAATTTTATTAGAGGCTATAAAAAGATCATTATTAGGTAATTGCTGTATTATATGTATATGTTTTAACTTTTTTTAGTTATATTTTTATTAGCCAATAACATATCATCAATTTATAGTGAATTATATAAGAATGAGGAAATTTATTTTTAGTAGCTTTTATAGCTTGAGTAACAAATTTTTGACATAAAGTAGGTGAATTTTTTTATCCCTTGTGGTAAGACTTTTTATTGCTTTTTTTAAGGTCTTTGTAAATTACTTGAGGGTAGACTAAAGGCAAATCTTTGGGAATCTTTAGGGTCTAGATTTATTGTAAAGAAACAATCTTGCAAATCAATACCAATTATATAATATCCTTGGGGCACAGCTACAGGTGAAGGAACCCCTGGTTGAAGCGCTCCTGTATCATGCATAGTTTCATTAATGGCTCTCAAGTCTTGTAAGAGCCTCTATTTTTTTACTTTTTATTATAAAAATTGGTGTATTTTAAGGACTATTGAATTTTTTTAATGACCTTTGTTTAATTGTTTTTGAACTACAGATTTTACAGCCTGCAATTTTTTGTTGTTGTTGTTGTTAGGGGCCACTGATCTATTTATATAGGCTGATTTTTTTATATAATGGAATCTGTATGTTCAATGTCAGCGCCCCTATGAAAATGTTTTTAGACTCAAAGAGTCTGATGTAATTAATTTTACATCCATTTTTATAATATCTCTTTCCCATAAGGAGAAGGGTAAAAAACTATTATATAAAAACAGAAATATTTTTGTAGGTATTTATATTTTTATTTTTGTATTTTTACTATATTATTTGTTATTTTTAATCCTAGTAAGGAGGATGAAGTTTTGATAACAGGCCAAGCAGAGGGCCAGTCTTTGCCTGTTATACAAGATCTATCTGTTCCTGTATCTAAAAGGCCTTTTATTAACTTTAATGACATTAAAAGGCCCTTTTTTGGTGATTTTTTGTGTCCATGCAACTATTTTTGTAAAACTAAACCCTTTTTGGCCTTTATGGTTTTTTAGCATAGGGTTAGGCAGTTTTACATAATTTAATAACAATATTTACGCTATTTTTGTTTTTTATGTAACTGAATAGTCTTTTTAATGGTTGAATCATTACTTTTATAATGCCAGGATAATCAACATCTATTACTCCTGCTGGAACTTTAAATTTTTTTATAATTAGAAATTTTGTCAGTGATTAATCCTACTAGCCCATCAGGCAAAGGTCCCTGCCAATATGTGTCCATTAATTGGGTCCCATCTATAGATATAATCTTTTACTACAGCAAGATCCAAACCTGTGCTTTTAGGTGTGGCCCTAGGTAAATCAAATATAGTAAAGCTAGGTGCTTTAGGATTAAGGCTGAGGACCTCTGCTCCATACACCCCCTTTCTTCTTCGGGCTGAGGGCCTCTGCTCTGTACACCCCCTTTCTTCTTCGGGCTGAGGGCCTCTGCTCTGTACACCCCCTTTCTTCTAGGGGCTGAGGGCCTCTGCTCTGTACACCTCCTTATTTCTACGGGGCTGAGGGCCTCTGCTCCGTAAACCCCCTTATTTCTACGGGGCTGAGGGCCTCTGCTCTGTACACCCCCTTTCTTCTAGGGGCTGAGGGCCTCTGCTCTGTACACCCCCTTTCTTCTTCGGGCTGAGGGCCTCTGCTCTGTACACCCCCTTTCTTCTAGGGGCTGAGGGCCTCTGCTCCGTACACTCCCTTATTTCTACGGGGCTGAAGGCTTGCCTCTCTTCTCGTTTTTTGCATCATCAGCTTCTTTGTCAATGACTTAACAAGTTGTCTTTCTTATTAAACTTTGATTTACTTTTTTTTAGTGCTTTTCTTTTCTGTATCTAGGGCATAACCATGGTAGAGCTTTATTTGTAATTTTTGATGAAATGTTTTATTGTTATTGATACAGTTTTTACTCATGTGTCCTGGTTGGCCACACGAGAGGCATACCTCTCTGACTTGGGGTATTTTTTTTATTAAGTCCTTGCCTATAGGTTCTATTGAACATTTGTCCCTTAACTGCTGCAGTATAGGCCTTGCCTTGAACCATTGCTGGTGAGGCATCAGTACATGCTTTAATATAATCTTGTTTCATCCCTGTCTTTTTGATTGGTCTTATAAGCTCTTTGCAGAGGGAATTGGCATTTTCCTAAGCTAATTGTATTAATAACATTTTAGATTCTTCTGAAGGAGGAAGCATTCTCTGCAAAGCTTCTTCTAATCTAGCCATAAAGTCCTCATTTGGTTTGTCTGCTTTTTGTCTAATACCAGCGAAGACTGTGGTCTTGCCTTTTCCTATTGGTAACTTTTTCCAAGTCGTAACAGCTAATTTTGAAACTTCTTTTAAAAATTGTTTTGGTATTTTAGTTGGAGCTTGTAAAGGAGTATATTTTTCTTTACCTGAAGGATGCCCATAGTTGGTTTTGCCCCTCTCTTTAGGAGAGATTTTTGGGCTATATCCCGTGCTCCATTTTTATATTTTGTTTTCCAAATGACATATTGTCCTAGAGACAGGATTGATTTTGCTTTCTGATGCCAATCATATGGTGTTAACCATATACTTCTTATCTCCAGTCCTCCTTGTCTCTTGCATCATTTTCACAAGCCTACAGCTGGAGGCAATGCCCTCCTTCTTTCTGGTTTTTTATTATAAGGAAGGGGAGCAGAGGCTAGTGAATGGATTCTTGGAGGATCCTGATCATGAAAATGGTCTCTTTCTCATCACGCTCATGATATCCAGCTGCCTCCTCTTCTGAGTCCCAATCGTCTTCCTCATCTTTATACCCGTCCTCCTCAGGATTTGCTTTAAGCAAATCTGTCTTACTACCTGTATCATTTTCAGACAAAGGGTTTTTACAAGCCCTTTTCTCTTTCTCTTTGCCTTTAGGATTCTTATTAGACTCCTTGTCTTGCTCTGAAGGAGCTTCCTCAGCTAAAAACTCAATTTCTGGTTTATCAGTTAAAAATTTTTTTATCTGGACCGAAATAGAAAATGCAGGGTAGGGACTTCCCCAGGGCCATGTTCTTCATAATACCTTCTTATTTCTTTTCCAGTTTTGCAGAGAAAGAGTCCCCTCTTCAGGAAACCAAGGATTCATTTTTAAAATAATATCATAAAAGTCATTTAATGAATTTTTAGAAACTTTTTCTCTGCCTTCAAGCATGTGACTCAACACAGAAAGCAACAGGTTTTTACTTTTGGAATGAGAATGCCCTATGACTTTATTTGTTACCTATTTGCCATCTGAAACTTGTGATCTTTTATCAGTGAGCCTGCAGCGCTCTGGCGAGGTCCTATCCTGATTTTTTTTTTTTAAAAAAAGAGGAGAGATAGCTTACCTATCCAGAGAGATGTCTGAAGAAAGCACAGCTTTGGGTGTCACCTGTGATGGACCAGCTCAGCCAAGGGCACTGGGACCAATAGGACAGGGTCTCGGGAATAGGTGGATAAGGAGTCAGCGAATGACAAACAGACATGAGACTTAGAGGAATTGTATCTAAATGTGTCTTTAGTAGGCATGAGGTACATTCTTTATACAGAAAAGATTGCTTGACAGCATGTATTGTTTATTCGAATGGTACAGATTATTCTTAGAATCATTATACAAGATATATGAGAATAGATTTTCATCAGACAGATGTCCCCAGTGTGAGTCTTTGGATGGTCATGCTAGTCATGGTTTGGCATTAGTTTTGATATAAATTTTTAGTTAGGCTATGAATTTATGGCATTTTGAGATAAGGGCAAGTGATTGTGGTTAACAGTTACACAGTTTACAGTCTTTTTTATTTCTGTAATCTATGCAGAAGAAATTCTTCATTTTTTTCTCCTCCATATTTTTAACTCCTTTTTAAACCTTCCCCCAAACCAATCTCAAGAAGATACAGACTTTTATCTCTCTCCTTTATCCTTATCCCATCTTTGCTGAATTTGTCTTAATGACTTAATTAAGTTTGCATTTTGTTTTTCATTTACTAAGCACCAGATTAAACCTGGAAACCTTTTTCCCTTGACTGTTAACCCATCTTCCTCCATTAGCATCAGCATATCGCATCAACATGATGGCAATGGCTCATCAGTAGGCTCTAGAAACTTGAACACACTATCTTCCCTTCCAGAAGAAACCAGACTCTATTCCTTAGAACATAAGCAGGTAATGCCAAAAGTGCAAGGGTTCCGATGCAGGAAGCATAACACACACACACACACACACACACCTTCTCTGCGGGCACTCTTCCTTGAAGCTTGTGCCACATCTTAGGTGAGAGATCACGAAGACTCCACAGGAGGTGGTGTGACACAACCAGACTAGGAGAATTCTGGGAAGAGGAAAGGCAGAGATGCAGTCACCAGCCAGAAGCCGAAGAAGCAAAATGAGAATGCCTTACTGAGAAAGGATACCAAGCTGCGCATGTAAACATAGATAAGAATTACGAGTTAATTTAAGTTGTAAGAGCTAGTTAGCATTAATCCTGAGCAATAGGCCAAACAATTTATAGTCAATATAAGCCTCTCTGTGTTTATTTGGGACAGAACAGCTGCAGGACTGGGCAGGACAAAAACATCCATCTACAAGATCCTATAAAAAAATAAAGAATACATACACATGCATGAACACATACATCACTTGGTTAACTATGAAGTATTCACAGGTAGTATGGACTTAGTTCTCATCAGCTCCTGATCACAATGCTGTCCTTTCTCTCAGCCATTGAGTGATGGACCCATCCCCACAGTGGCATGTCAACTTGTTGCTCCAGCCAAGTGAGTCAGAGATGATAACATCAATTTATTTGAGCCAACAAATATTAGTTTCATTCTGGAAGAAGAAAGTATGATGATAACTTCTCTGAAAGTAAATATATCATTATTTGTACTTCCCTGGATGTGAACACATGAACAAATAATACAGCTCAGCTGTTCTCAACTATTCTTTAGTTCAAGGTTGATCCTAACACTCATCAACACCCTCACAACAGGGTTTACAGCCTGCTGCAGAGCAAGATTCCCAACAATGACAATAAAAGAGGGAGGAAGTGAGGGAGTGGGGAAAGAGAGCAAGAACAGTTTATATCAAGTGCTTCCTGTCTAACTGTTTTTAAAAGCTCCATTTGTTCTTCTCATGGAAATGATGATGTTGCCCAATTAGGGCATGTGCTTATTACCATAAACAGCTCATGACTTTCCATCCGTAAAGAGATGTCATATGACTTCAGTAAGCTAAAACTTGTCTGAAACAAGGGAAAATAAGATGAATATTAACCATGGTTCCAGACCTGATATTTCTCAACATATCGCTTATCTATATTTAGTAATTTTGATTAACTACAGGTTTTGCAGCCCCTTATCCTATTGAATGCTCTCCCAGGATACAGTTGTGTCTCCCCATCATGTAGGTATAGAGCACACCTGACAAATGGAGCTCTGACTTTAAACAGTTAAGTCTCCCAGTTGTCAATGATTTTGTTTTCGTGAGATAAAACCTGCCATCAACCAACACAAGTCTTTTCCTTTAATATGCTCTATAGCTTTCGATGTTTAAGTATTTCTCCATAGTTTAGATTTTACAATGCTCTAAATGGTATGTGTCATGTTTTGTTTTTCTTTATTTTGCTTTTATATTCATTTATTATTATTATGTATATGTATATATGTATATATATATATATAGAGAGAGAGAGAGAGAGAAAGGGGGGTTCCATATGTGCACAGCTTGTACATAGAGCTCAGAAGGTTCTGTCCTTCTACCTTTACGTGGGTTTCAGAGATCATACTAAGATTTGCACTGCAACCTCCCCCTCCCTCTGATTAAGGTACAGCCACATGTATCATTTATCTATGCAGCCAAATGACTTTGAGCTTTCATCTTTCTGCCTCCAATTCTTGGGATTTGTTGGGATTAAAGGTATGCATATTTCACCATCTCCCATTTATGTATTGCTGGGAATTGAACTCCAGGTGTTGTGCATACCAGTCAACCCCTGGACCAGCTGAGCCATATTCCAGCCCTCAAATACCTCAGTTCTGAGAGGTAATAACCTGCATCTTTAACCTAGTGACTAATGGGTCTCAGGCATTTGACTAAGCTATATGTGTATGTATGAGGTCATTTAATCTTAATAACATTCTGAAGTTGGGGATATTGCAACACTTCACAGCTCACTCCCCTTTCCTTATTTTCTTGTATTTTTCTTTATTCTCATTTCCATTACATGTTGGTTTAAAAGTTATTGACATAGAAATAACAACACTGCTCTTACATTGATAAGCAAATTGTCTGTGCCCCCTGGGAAAGCGAAGGAAACCATGTTTCGAGATCACACTCCACCTGCCATTATCTCTGGGAACATGGAAGAGGTGACCGGGTTCCCACCATAGAGCAAACACTAGTGCTAGAGGGACAATTTCTGGTTTATTTGAAATTTCCTGAGGAAAATGCCAAAGAGGTGAGTGTGATTCCTTGATTCCTGTTCTTCCTGCATCAGTCTAAGAAACTAGAAGTTACGGCAAATACACAGGGCAGAAAGAACTCAGCCCAGGATACTGTCACACGAAAGATCAGAGAAGCCACACAGGCTTAAGGGAGACAACATGAGGGAGGTGCTGCCACCCCTGAATCAGACGTAAACGGGTCATCCCAGGAATGCTGGGACTGGGAGGAGGATCCAGCCCTTGTCAGAGATGCTGCTCCGTAGATACACACTAGGGCAGAAGAAGCCTGGCCTCCCCCACTTGTTGCTGCCCTCCCTCCTTCCAGTCTCATTCATTGCCCGAAATTAGCCAAAGCAATGGCATGGAAGCTGAGAAGGTAACCTACCCCATCACCCCACCGTCAGCCCCTCTGATTCAGAGCCAGCAGCACTGGAGGGCTAGATCTGGAAGTAATCAGGCGATGCTCATACCAGGGACTGAAAGCATTTGCATACAGCTCACCTTGCTGTCCTCTGGTTGGTTCATTCTTTCTGCCCCCTCCCTCAGGGTGTTTCTCCGAGCCTTGGAGAGGGCGGTGTTAGTGACCCATTTCGGATCTAAGAGCACAGTTTCCTTATTCTGGGCACTGCAGGCAATCACGAGTCTTTTCATTGACTGCCGCCCCTACAATAAGAAGAATCTGTGACCAAACCTGAGGGCAGAACAAAACCATGGATACAAATCTGAGTGTTTAGAAGGCAGTTTGAGTGCATGTCCATCTAGCAAAATAATAGTAATGTGTTCCCTGACAATGGCCTTAGCAACCAGCTTGTGGTAAAATTTGCAATACAAGGCCTGAGTTCTCTCCATTGGAAAGGGTCTCAAGTCTTAACAGGAAAACAAATAATTATCCCTGTAAATCCATGTCACCATTATTGTAGAAATGAACACACAGTTCTCCCCTTTCCAAAATCTTGTGTGTATGTATATGTGTGTGTGAGAGTGTGTTGATTCAGTGTGTGTCTGTGCGTGGGTGCGTGCGCGCCCACGCGTTTGTGCATGCTCACACAAAAGCACACACATGTGTGTCACTGTGGAGACCAGATACTGATGTCTGGTGTCTTCTTTATTTTTTGAGACAGGATCTTTTACTGGACTGAGAGCTCACTGATTCAACTTTCTATTTCCTGGTAAGAAGCTTCTACAATCTTCGTGTCCATCCCTTTCCCCTCTTAGCAAAAGGATGACAGATTTATATTTCTATGTTGGGATGGGGATCTGAACTCAGTTCCTCACACTAATCTGGAAAGTTTCCTTATTCCCACCATCTCCCTGACCCCTGTCAAGCCCTTTTACAGCAGAATCTGAGCGTTCAGAAGCCAAACCCCTCACAAGGCAATCACCTCCTAAAAACCACACTTGGGTTGCATTGGAAGTTAAATATTGGCATGAATTTCAAAGGGGCAAAAACATTCAAAACAAGGCATCTGCAATAGGATTAAATCAAACTGATGCTTCATTGTAACTAAGAATCTCTTTCACAACCAGACATAATTAGACAGACTTGGTTACACAATAAGGTTAACTAGGAATAAGTAGAGAAAATTATAAACATCTGTATAAATAATCTTTTTAAAGTTCTAATAATTTATTTGAGTAAAACCATTTAGTTTAGAAACAAATGAAAAACTCAATGGTTGAAAGGCAGAAAAACTTGGATATTGAGGTAATTATATTCTGAATTTAATTTCTGTTATTAAATAATTATGCCATTGGAATACTATTTGTCTTGTGCAACCTTGTAATTAATTTCTTATAATGTTGAGAGAAAACAGAACTAGACTAAGCTGTGGAAGTTCTTCTATATCCACCTCTTTCTGAGTCTCCACAATGGAATTGTTGCCCATCATATACTTGAGGTATACTTCATTCTACACACACTTCTATGTTAACATGGATGTACACACATGTTCCTTTTTATTTGAAAAAGGTGAATCATATCACCTTTCACAAAAAAAATCCCACCAAGATTTATGCCTTGATTTAAAAGTCTTGATCTCTAAAAAAATCTCTTTTATTTAACTCTACCACATGTACCTTTTAATGCTCTGACTCTAAAATGCCCCTTATGACATCGGATCCTGTTTGTGCTCTTTCATGGTCCCCTCCCCGGGATACAGTTGGGATCCTAACAGCGACACTCTGGTGACAGAACGCTGCTTCCACAGCGAGGTTACAGAAAACCTTCACTCCCCACTCACTGCAGCTCCCACCATTGCTGCCCTATCTTTCATGCTGTAATGGAAGCTGTTCTGCTAGAGAAGGGGTCCTCCAGACAAAAAGGAACTGGGGTCCTCAGCCCAGCAGCCCATGGGGACTGAACCCTGCTGATGGCCACATAGACTTGGAAATGACACTTCCACAGTCAAGCATTCCCTCTTGAGTGACACTTCATCAGTTCTGTAGAGACTCTCGTACAGGAGCCCAAGGCACACATCCTGACCCACCGGGACTCTGGGGTGGACATACATGCTATTTTATAATAGCGATGTTGAGATGGTTTGATCCTCAGTAGCACATACCTAATACATGGATATTACAAAACTTAATAGCATTTCCCACTGTGTTAACCAGAGCCAGAATCACTACTAGTACTCATCTAGACAATCTTACAATACTTAAAACTTTTAACAACAATCTGTAATAAGCGTATCTGATATTATCATTTTTATCAAAATTCTCTGATGCACAAATTGTGTCCAGATCTTAGAGTGAGGCTACAGAGGTGGCTCCGTAGGTTAAGCCCTTCCTGCAGAAACCCGAGGGTCAGAATTGGATGCCGGGTGAGGGTGCTGCCCAGTCTTTGATTCTAGCACTTGTAGAAATGGAATGCAAAGTGGCTAGCTAGACTAGACAAACAGTAAGCTCCAGATTCAAGCAGGAGACCCTGCATATGTACAAGGTAGCAAGAGCTTGAGGAAGACAAGCGATATCAACCTCTGGCCTACATATGCTTACAAATGCATGCATACCTACACATTTACACATATGCATTTACACATGCATATGAATACCCATATATACCACACACATGCCCCAAAGAAAGGTCTTTGGGTTAGACAGAAGTATACAGACTCACTATGTGAGTACCTGGGAAGAAAAGACAGACAAAGTTACTCCTGCATTTCTGTTGAGTTATATCAGGTAATGGTGCTATTTACAACTTCCATAAATTCAAGCACCTTAATGTTAATAAGATTTTATATTGTGAAACCTATTGCTTATAAAAAATGGATCTGAAGATCATTACGTGTGCATCCCTCATATCTTTGATATAGCCAATAAGGATTGCAATGCAAGACACTCTTTACCAGGAAGAATAATCCATGCATCCACCCTATATGTAAAATACTGTTCATCACTCCTCAAAAATACCTTCATGTGACTGGAAACAACAGGGTCAGAACTACTGGGAAGGACTGACTCACATCTGAGAGGAAGAATGGACTAGAGCTACGATGGTGGCCCAGTGTGTGAAACACTGTCTGTTCGCTTGAGGACAGAGTTCAGATACCAGAACACATAAAAAAGGTCAGGCTGGCGTGTAATTCCAGATCTCAGAGGGAAAGCTGGCCAGCTAGAGTAGCCATAGGGAGAGACTCAGCTTGTAAGCAAAGTGGGGAGGGATAGAGGAAGACTCCCAACACCAACATCTGGCCAGTAGACACAAGCACACACACATGTATGTGTGCCCTCACACATGTTAACCTACTTCCACATATACACACGTACACACATAAAAGTGAAAACAAAACCCAGATAGATATAAGGAAGTGTATATTTCACTCAAAAAGAAAATGCAATCCTTTTCTGAAAAGGGCCGTGCACTAACTATTCATGGTTTGCAGATCATGACAGGGCTTTCACGATGATTCAGTTCCACTGTTACAGCTAATATATAAATGGAAGCTGTGGCCATCTTCTAATAAAAGGCTACCTTTAGTTGGGCATGTGTTGTCCTCCAAGGATGAATATGTGGAAGTGTTGAGATGGTAGGCCTATTTAAAGCAGGGTGTCTGTAGGTCATTGAGGATGTGATCTTAAAAGGAATTGTGAAACCCTAGTTCGTCTCTGTTTTCCTGGTTCAAGACATAATCTATTGCTGTCTCTCACACACTTTCTTCATTGTCATCTCCCACACTATGACACCATCAATTATTGTTATCTATCATATTACACTCTGCCCTGTAGAGAGATCTCTGTACCGCAATTATGCTGATACAGGCATTAAGCCCTTGGCCCACCCCCAAAACTATGTGCAGTGTTTCTTCATAGTAACAATGACAGCAACAACAAACCTGATGAACACAAATTTAATTTACAAAATTACTTGGCAGACAGATTGTCCAAACGCTTGGCTGACTTTGCTCACATGCTTGAATCACCATAATTTGGTAAAGATAAAGGGCTTATGAGGCTGAGGCCTTTCAATCTGGCACCCAATTAAAAGCATGCCCAGATGAGAAAACATCCAGATGCCAAGAAGAAACTCCGCCTCTCATGGTGCCTTTCTACCTCTGCTTCCTGGGTCTACCGAATCGACCCCACTGAGGACAGTCTTTCTTATTTGAATCACAATTTTCACCTGTGTCTATATTTATGAATTTTTTGTACCTCTAGAATTTGAGTTGAAGAGCTGAAACAGAGCCAGCCATATGTTCTTGCATCCTTTGGGTAGTGGAAGAGCCAGCCATATGTTACTGCATCCTTTGGGTAGTGGGCTAAGCACTTGGCCTTGTCTTTTGCCTATGAAGATAACACTCAGGATAGAGGCCAGGACCATAAGAATCAACAGCTGCCTCAATTTGTTAAAGCACTGTGCAAAATAGTATGTTTTATTTTTTAAAAAAATAAGTGTACTATGTAGAATTTTTATTGTTTTCAAAAAATGGAAAAGCAAAATGCTTTTCATTTATTTACATGCTAGCCATAACTACAGGAGTTCAGTGAGCTCTAATTTTCTCCTTCTAATGTCAGGATGCCAGAGGTATAAAGCGGATTCCTGAGAGACAGAACTTGATCAAACAAGACACGTTTGAAATCTTCTTGGAGATTAAAATGCCACAGCTTTTGTCTGAAGCAGCTCCCCATAAACAAAAATAAAGATGAAACCCAAGTCTGAGGAGCTGCAGAAATGGCTGAAAGCAGAAAAAAGCCACTTTCTGGCCCAGCCTCCACTTCCTCCACAACCCAGATGAGTGGGTGGGCCAGCCTTGCCAATGAGGAGCACTGAAGATCTTTAAAGGCTGTGCTGAGAACTCTGGCTAACCCCTTGGCCAGCTCTGCCAGTGAGGAGCATGGAAGATCTTCAGAGGCTGTACCCAGAACTCTGGCTAACCCCTTGGCCAGCTTTGGATCCCCAGACCAAAGTCTCCCAAGGGTCAGAGGATACTGAACTCCACAGGAAAGGGTCAAATGCTAGCTCCCAACCAGAACAGCTTCTGGCCTAGCCCACCATTTCCTCTAATTATGGTTATCTCCCCATTAGGGTGGGAGAATGCTTTAAAATACTTCAGGTTTTTTAGAATTTACCACCAACACAATATCTGATCTGGTAACCAAATCCTAGTTAGCATATTAGTAACATCAAACAGTTCAGAAATTAGGAAGCAAAACACAGTTGCAAATATTCAAGTATGTAATATGTAAGTATGACATTTTGGTCACATGACTTAGTCCCATGAATCTAGTGACAAAGGTTTTAAACTCAAATCTGTAAATGATAATGTAACATCACAGTATTGCGTTCATTAGGACAACATCTGCCTGATTGATGTCAGATCCTGAAAACAAGGGAAACATAGATCTTAGTCATGTGATACCTCAACCATGGTCCACAGTCAGCAGATAACCTAAGACAGGTTTTTGCCACTAAGCTCCCCAAAATATGCTTCCAAATCCCCCCATTTGGACAAAAGGTGAGGAAAATACAGAAGACAATTAGGGGTGCTTCTATCTGAGAGTGAGACACATCACATCTGGATGCCAGAAGCCTGGATGTGTGGCCTTGGAATGTTGTCACCTCCCATCCACTACCTTGAGGAGGATGCAGCCTTGCTAGAGCAGCAGCCACTGTTACCACTACTGGCTTAGATACTAGAAGAGGTTCGAATGTAGTAATTCAAGATTAACTATAGAATGTGCCTTTCTCCATGGTACATGTCAAACTATAAACAATTCATTTGTAATTTGCGGGATTGAGAAAAGTATTCAAGGCCATTGCCCTATGCATTCAGCATGCAGCTGATATCACCCCACGGTGTGTAAGAGTATGCTTCGTATTGGTTATCCCCAAAGCGGTACAATGACATTCTCTCATGCTGTGTGGCTCATGACCCTTGCAAGTCATTAGCTTTTGGGGTGACATATGTTGAAAAAAACAAAGTTTTTCATTTGTATTAGATACGAGCTTGTCAGACAAAACTATTCACTTTCTTTAAGATTTCTCTCATCAACACACACATAATATACATACACATATAATGTAGTATGTGTTGTATAATGTAGTATTGGTTGTATACACACGTGTTAGTATGCAAGCATGTGGAGGCCAGAGGACAACTTCAGGTTTTATTCCTCTTTTGCTGTCTATATACATTTTTATTTCTATCTATCTATCTATCTATCTATCTATCTATCTATCTATCTATCTATCTATTTACTGAGGCAAAGTCTCTCACTAGCCTGGGACTCACCAGGCAGTTTAGGCTACCCAATGAGTCCTGAAAATTCACATGTCTCTACCTCCCCAGGGCTAGAACTACAAGCCTATGCAAGCATACTTGGCTAGCTTTGTTTTTGTTTCTTTTCCCTTTGTTTGTTTTCTTTGTTCATCTTTCTTTCTAGGGAGGATTCTGTGTATCCAGTTCAAATTTTTGTGCTTAAAAGGCAGTCTTCCTTGACTGAACTATCTCCCGATCCCTGCAATCTATGTTCAAGGAGTGAGTAAATCTGATAAATAGAAATGACTAGCTCCTAGTGAAAGAATCTGAAAAATATTCAAGTTCTAAATGCCAGATTAGGATCGTTGTTAGGACTAATTGACATCATGCACACTTAAACATTCTGTACAATATGAGTCTCACAAAACATGTCAGTTGTCGGTATTGTAATTATTATTTTGAATGTCTCGGTTTTGAACAAGCAAAGGTGGGTTTGTGGTTGCTCTTTCTCACCACAGAAGTATATGCTCAGAGCCCTGTGATTATGGGGAAATATTTATAGAAAGAATAGCAGCACAAGTTGTTTTAAGGGCAGCATGGGTAGAAAGGGTCGAGCATTTGGTCACAAGATTTTATTCTGTATAACTCTCCAACAATCTCATTGGATGCAAAGTGAAATTAAAAGGTTGTCTGGACATCACATCCACGAATGCTTGGAAATGAAGAGGATGTGAGCTTGGAAAACAAAATCTAAAAACGTCTCAGATTATGGTCAGGCTTGATATGCCCGATCTGTGTGGCAATAAAACTGCCCCCAAAGCCACAGACTCCCTTTTCCAGGAAAGAAACAGCTAATCTGTTTGGTTTCGATCTCCTACTCAGGGTGTGACAAAATCTGACCCACACTGAGAAAATGCCCCCAGAAAACCTATGTTGTGGAAGACCAGGAGAGTCATTTCCAGCACATGAGAGACTGACAGTAAAGCCATTTGTTGAATGAGTTCATGCTTCTAGAAATACGGCTTAGGGCCTGCGAGACGGCTGAGTGAAGGTAGACAGCTCTTGAGGAATAACACCTAAGGTTGACCTCTGACCCATTGTGAACCACACACACACACAACACAGACTATGTCTTAAATGAAATAAAAACAGCTTGATTTTTACCAGTTTAATAATGTTTGTTTATTTTTATCTTTATTTAAAGTATAGGAAAGAATGCATGATATTCTGCTACAGATAAACATCTCAGCCTCTCCACTTCCTGCAGGCTCTTGTTCTATCCGTGACTCTACTAGCTGCTGCTATGCCAGCCACCTGATGGCTTCTCCTGTTGTGATGCCAATATTGTACTTCCCAGGAACTTAAACACAAATCATAGAAGCTTAAAGCTGATACTGACCTTAAAATAAGCCAGATCGACTCTATCAGAGAGCAGAATCCTGTAGGAAATGGGGAGAAACGTAAGTTACTTTCAATGGTGTTGCAGGAGCTCCTTCCGCTCCTTCAGCCAATAGCCGTTGAGAGACCACGCCCATTGAGGCTATTGGCTGAAGGAGCGGAAGGAGCTCGTGCAACACCATGGGATCTGGAGGATATGGGGATTTATGAAAGAAACAGAAAAAAATGTCAGGAGCCATTTAACCTGCCTAAGAATAACAAGTGTTTATGGTAGCAGATTAATTTATTCCTTCACTGAATAAATGCTGACACCTAAGCTGAGGAAACATAGGAACTTATATTTTACTAAAGATTCAAGAAGAAGTCAAGCTTGTGCTGTAAGTTATTTATGTCGTGTGTGTGTGTGTGTGTGTCATGGAGAGGGATAATAACGCCAGGATTCCTCAACAGTGAACAGCAAGCAAAGTGGGGTTTGAAATATCCACCTTAGCCTCTCTCCTCAGGCCCAGCTTTGGTCTCTTTCCTTTAGTTTTCTTCTTTAGCTCTACACTGAAGTCTTCACACTTGTATATCAACGTGTCATGGATTGTCTCCCCAAAATTACTTAAACATCAGATTTTAACAAATATTCCCATAAGTTGATTTCATAGAATGTTTCTGTCCCTTCATACATTCTACAAAACATCTGTCATTATTGCTTATTGTTACAATTAGATTTCTGCACAAACGAGGAGCAGTGGGGAGCAGTGCTGTCCTCTTCAGAATTGCTTTGATTACCAGTGCCTGCATCACTGTTGCTAGAGGTGTAGATTTGGACGCTCCTTTGATGGGTGCTAGATGAGAAGGAAAACTTTCTGTTTGAGTCCAATCCCACAATGCTCTTTGACTGAGTCTCTCAATTCTGGAGTCCCCTTCTCAGCCATGCCCCCTAGCTCCAGTGACTACACAAATGTCAAATGTCTTCATTTATTTTCATGCACAACCAGCTCCATCAGGACAAGAATGATGTCATCTGAGAACAAAATGAATTAGATCTATTTTAAAGGGCCTGTCACTTAAAAGAGGTTAACGTGTCCCCCATGTGAACAATGACACATTAATAAATAAATATTAGAAATTGAAACTGTAGCTTGGTGGTAGAGCATGTGACTATTTTGGTGTAGAACAGGAAGCAAAGCAAAAGACAGGGCTGACTGGCTTTAGTTCCTTGGGTTCAATCCTAGGCACCCTTAGAAGGATGAGGAGGGGGAGAAAAGGAGTAAGGGGAGGGGGAGCAGAGGGAAGAGAAGAAGGGAGTATGGAGAGAGAGAGAGAGAGAGAGAGAGAGAGAGAGAGAGAGAGAGAGAGAGAGAGAGAGAATGAAAGATGAAAGACAGGGCTTAACTACACTGGTAAGGTGGAGCAGTGCAGGGAAAAGCCTGCCCCTCCCCCAGCACCCAAGCTGAACTGCCTACTGGAAAGGTCTTTTAAAATAGATTCCTGCTGAGTCAGCAATAAGGCAGCCCTAGAGGTGAATCAGCTCCCTCCCTCTCCGCACCTCTTTCTGGGAACCTAAAACAGGTATCTGGGAATTAGACTCTGGAATCTGGCTGTAGAATACTTCTAAATAGAGGGGGAAATCTGAGTTGCAACTGCAATGTTCTGTGAGCTGGAATTCTGGGATGAGCCGTAGGCTGGAGCAGACCGGAGAAAAGCTGAGTGTCCTCACTTCACCCTGTGAGGCCCAACATAAGCAGGACCTGCACCCTATCCTGCCTTCGTTGTAAGAGATACACAGTACCTGTCCCACCCCAAGGGACCACACACTGGACGCCACATGTAGGGTCCAAGAAACCAAATACCATAAAGCCACATAAGTCAGTCGATAAATAAATAATGAAGTAGACATTTCTCAGAAGGCCAAATGCAAAAGGCCAATAAACATATAAAAATGTGTGGCTGGCGTCTTTAGCCTGCAGGAAAATAAAAAGTGAAACTACGCTGAGACCCCATCTCACTCTGGTCAGACAGCTTCTACTGGGCTAGAGGAAGTGGGGGCAGAGAGCTCTTTATCTGCGCCTGGAGAAGTGCCATTAGTTTAACCATTTCACTACGGAAATCAGCATGGGCCATTCTAAAAAAGCCAGCAAACAACAAACAACAAAGAGAGCAAAAGGAAGCAAACTGATCCAGGAGGATCAGATGGCAGGAAATAATCAAACTGAGAGCTGAAATCAACAAACTAAAACAATACAAAGAATCAATAATACAAAGAGTTGATTCTTTGAGAAAATCAACAAAATAGACAAGTCTTTATTTAAACTAAATAAAAAGGCAGAGGTGAGACTATCCAAATTAACAAAAACAGAATTGAAAAGGGGGACATAACAACAGACAAGGAGGAAATATAGAGGATCACTAGGTCATATTTTGAAAACTTATACTCCACAAAATTGGAAAACTTAAAGGAAATGGACAACTTTCTGGATAAATATCACCTCCCAACATTAAATGAAGACCAGATAAGCAAATTAAATAAACCTATAACCGCTAAGAAATAGAAACAGTCATCAAAAGTCTCCCAACCAAAAAAACCCCAGGAACAGATGGTTTCAGCACAGTATTCTACAAGATTTTCAAAGAAGAACTAATACCAATACTCCTCAAATTGTTCCACACAATAGAAACAGAAGGAACACTGCCAAACTCTTTTTATGAGGCTACAATTACTCTGATACCCAAACCACAGAAAGACATTACTAAGAAAGAGAATTACAGCCAGTGGTGGTGGCGCACGCCTTTAATCCCAGCACTCGAGAGGCAGAGGCAGGCGGATCTCTATGAGTTTGAGGCCAGCCTGGTCTACAAGAGTTAATTTTAGGACAGGGCAGCCTCCAAAACTTCAGAGAAACCCTGTCTCAAAAAAACAAAAAAACAAAAACGAGAATTACAGACCAATCTCACTCATGAACATTGATGCAAAAATACTAAATAAAATACTAGCAAATAGAATCCAAGAACACATCAGAAAAATCATTCACTATGATCAAATAGGCTTCATCTCAGAGATACAGAGATGGTTCAACATACAAAATTTTGTCAAGTAATCCACCATATAAACAAGCTGAAAAATAAAAACCACATGATCATCTCTGTAGTATGAAGCACGGGGCCCTTTGTTCTGTCCTGCCTGGCTAGCTTACACCCGAAATAATAACACAGAAACTGTATTCATTTAAACACTGCCTGGCCCATTATATGTAGCCTCTTCTTGGCCTACTCTCACATCTTGATCTAACCCATTTCTATTACTCTGTGTTTTACCACAAGGTTGTGGCTTACCAGGAAAGATTCAGCATGTCTGACTCTGGTGACTCCATGAAGGCTCTTTCTGCCTGCCTTCTTTCTCCCAGAATTCAGTTCTCTTTTCCCCACCTATCTAAGTTCTGCCCTGTTAAAATGCCAAGGCAGTTTCTTTATTCAACCAATGAAAGCAATACAAATACAGAAGGACCTTCTACACCACATCTCATTAGATGCTGAAAAAGCCTTTGACAAAATAAATATCACTTCATGATAAAGGTCTTGGAGAGAGCAGGGATACAAGGAACATACCTAAACATAATAAAGGCAATATACAGCAAACCAACAGCCAAGATCAAACTAAATGGAAAGAAACTCCCAGCGATTTCACTGAATCAGGACCAAAACAAGATTGTCTACTTTCTCCATATCTACTCAATATAGTCCTTGAGGTCCTAGCTAGAGCAATAAGACAACAAAAGAAGATCAAGGGGATACAGATCAGGAAAGAAGAAGACAAACTCTCACTATTTGCTGATGAAATGATAGTTTAAATAAGCGACCCCAAAAATTCTACCAAGGAACTTCTACCACTCATAAACACCTTTAGTAATGTACCGTGATACAAGATTAACTCAAAAATATCAGTAGCCCTCCTTTACACAGATGATAAATGGGCTGAGAAATAAATCAGAGAAACATCACCCTTCACAATAGTCACAAATAGCATAAAATATCTTGGAGTAACTCTAACCAAACAAGTGGAAGACTTGTATGACAAGAACTTTAAATCTTTGAAGAAAGAAATTGAAGAAGACACCAGAAAATGGAAAGATCTCTCATGTTCTTGGGTAGGTAGAATTAACATAGTTAACATAATAAAATGGCAATCTTACCAAAAGTAATCTACAGATTTAATGCAATGCCATCAAAATCCTATAAAAAAACCTACACAGACCTTGAAAGAACAGAACTCAGCTTCATATGGAAAAGCAAAAGACCCATGATAGCCAAAACAATCCTGTACAATAAAGGAATTTCTGGAGGCATCACAATCCCTGACTTCAAATTCTACTACAGAACTACATTATTGAAAACAGTCTGGTATTGGCATAAAAACAGATAGGAGGATAGATGGAACTCAATTAAAGACCCAGATATTAATCCACACACCTATGAACTCCTGATTTTTGACAAAGAAGCAAAAAAAAATATCAAATAGAAAAAAAAGAAAGCACATTCAACAAATGATGCTGGCATAATTGGATATCAAGATGTAGAAGAATGAAAATAGATCCATATTTATCACCATGCATAAAACTCAAGTCTAAATGGATCAAAGACCTCAAAATAAAGTCAACCACACTGAACCTCATAGAAGAGAAAGTGGGAAGTGCACTTGAACGCATTGGCACAGGAGACCACTTCCTAAATATAACTCCAGTAGCACAGACACTGAGAGAAACAACTAATATTTGGGACCTCCTGAAACTGAAAAGCTTATGTAAAGCAAAAGACGTGGTCAACAAGACAAAACAGCAGCCTACAGAATGGGAAACAATCTTCACTAATCCCACATCAGACAGAGGTCTGATCTCCAAAATATACAAAGAACTCAAGAAATTGATCATCAAAAGAACAAATAATCCAATAAAAAAGTGGAGTACAGACCTAAACAGAGAACTCTCAACAGAGAAATCTAAAATGGCTGAAAGACACTCGAGGAAATGTTCAACATCCTTAGTCATCAGAGAAATGCAAATAAAAACAACTCTGGGATTCCATCTAACACCTGTAAGAATGGTCAAGATCAAAAACACTGATGGCAACTTATGCTGGAGAGGTTGTGGGGTAAAGGGAACACTTCTGCATTGCTGGTGGGAGTGCAAGCTGGTACAACCCCTTTGGATATCAGTATGATGATTTCTCAGAAAATTGGGAATCAACCTACCTCAGGATCCAACAATATCATTTTTGGGTACATACCCAAAGGATGCTCAATTGTACCAAAAGGACATGTGTTAACTATGTTCATAACAGCATTGTTTGTCATAGCCAGAACCTGGAAACAGGCTAAATACTCTTCGACTGAAGAATGGATAAAGAAAATGTGGTACATTTACACAATGGAGCACTACACAGCAGAAAAAAATAATGACATCTTTAAATTTGTGGGCAAATGGATGGATCTAGAAAATATCATATTGAGTGAGGTAATTCAGACCCAGAAAGACAAATATCATATGTACTCAGTCATAAGTGGCTTTTAGATATAAAGCAAAGAAAAGCCAATCTACAATGCACAATCCCAGAGAACCTAGACAACAGTGAGGACCCTAAGAGAGATATACATAGGTCTAATCTACATTGGAAGTAGTAAAAGACAAGATCTCCTGAGTAAATTGAGAGCATGGGAACCATGGGAGAGGGTAAAAAGGGAGGGGAGAGAAAGGGAGGGGAACAAAGAAAAATGTGTATCTCAATAAAATCAATAAAAAAATAAGAAAACAACTAGCAGGTCACAGTAACATGTTTAATTCCAGCAATACCAGCAATAGGGAAGCAGAGGCAGGCTGATCTTTGTGGGGTCCAGTCCAGTCTGGTCTACAGAGTAAGTTCCTGGACAGCTATGGTTGTTATATAGAGAAATCCTGTCCCCCTCCCCACCAAAAACAAAACAACCAAACAAACAGAAACTAAAAATAGAAGGACCATATGACAGAACTGTGCTACTTCTAGCTATGTGCCCAAGTCGATACAACCCAGCCCTATTCATAGCATTGACATTTTGGACTTAGCCTAGTTATATGTCAACCGAAAAATGGTTAAAGAAAATGTGATATGTGTATGGGATGGTGCTTTATTCATAAAAAAATTAAATTATGTAATTTGCAGCAAAGTGCATACAACTTGAGATCATTGTCCTAAACAAAATACACCAGACCATATATGGATCATTGGGTTTTTTTATAGATATGTAAGCCACATATAATAAGGATTCCAAAATGCTACAGAGACGTTTACATATCCAAGTACATTGTTGTACTGTTCACAAAGGCCATAACGTGGAGCCAATCTATGTCTGTCAATGGATGAATAAAGAAAATGTGTCATATATACACAATGGGATTTTACTCAGTTATCAAGAATGAAATTATGATAGTCATACAAAAATAGATGGGAATAGAGCTAATTTATGTTAAAAGAAAAAGCATGCTCAAATATAGACTTAAATTTGTATGTGTGTGTATATGTGTGTGTTCAAGTGTATTTGTGTGTTTGTGTATGTGAGTATTGTGAAAGTGTATGTGTGTGTGAGAGAGAGGCTATGAATGTGTGTGTGTGTGTAGGGTCTGAAAGTAGAAAGGGAACCCTGAGAGAAGAGGAAGAGGTCTAAAGGAAGCAGTGAGACTAGGGAGGGTGATGGAATTTGCACTACTTATTATGAAACCAAAAGGGAGAACTATTTTGATGACCAACAGGAGGGGCCAAGAGAATGAGAAAGACAAAAGGAGGAGAGAAAGAACAAAAACAAAGTTAAATGATGTGTGTGCGTGAATATCTCACAGTGAAACCTGTTTGTGTTCTAACCCAAAAATGTAAATTAAGATAATAAATTCAGTGAGCATGTTTTAAAACTCAGTAACATTTCTTGAGCGTTAAGGTGAAACTCCTTTTCCTTTGTCTCGATTCAAAATTAATGCTTACCCATAGAAGACCACTTTTTCAGGAGGCAGATTTTGTTGTCTATGTTATTTAACAATGGGATAAAAGGATTTGTAGTATTTTTTACTGGTGTTTGTAAAAGGTCTTAATTTCATGCCTAAACCTAAGAATCTCACCCTCCGATTAATAATGTCTGCTGTCTATAGACTGGGCTTCTGTCAGACCAGTCAAGCTGTCAAGAAAACCCCGAGACACCAGAACTTCTATCTAGGGACAAGAGGGACATTTGTATCGCTGAGAAAGCTATATACCTGGCAGGATCTAATTAGCATCCTCCAGATAAGAGTCAATATAATAAAATTCCCCTTCAACTTAGGTGACATTTAAGCACCTAACTTTTCCAATGATGTGGGAATTTTCATGTAAACAAGAGAATAGCAATATTTTTATATGCTTCTATTTAACTTCTTACCGTGTCTACATTTTAAAATTGCTAATCATTCTTTGCAACTCAGGTTCCTTATTTCCATTGACAAGATTTACAAGGAATTTGGGTATTTTAAACTCTTGGTCCCATCAACCAAAAGTTATATGGGAGTGAGACATGGATATACAAGAAACAGCACTCCCGGGTTTAACTTGTTTAATGTGTGAATTCTAACAATTGGAAAATCCCACTCAGGAAAAATGCCAGCAGCATATTTGAGTTCAGAAAGCAAAAGCACGCGCCTCCTCGAGTCAGAAGGGCACGTTGTCCTCCTCTGCTTGGCTGAATTGCTCTCAGTACAAACCGCCTCATCTTGCAAACCCAAGGCAAGAGGCACAGGCATTCTTGAACTGTGAATTCACAAAGCTGGACTCCGGGGCGTGAGTGTAGGAAGAGGGAAACAGATTGTGTCGACCTAGGATTGCTGAAGGCATCAACAGAGCAGAACAGGGGTGCTTTGGTTCTCAGGGTCCCTGGCCCTGGTTGTGAACCGGGTCACTGTTGAGAAATACTTCCTTACTCGGCGTTCTGGGAAGCCGGGTGTACACAGTGGGCCTCCGAGGATGTTTTCCCCTGCTGCGCTCAGAAAAGCAATGAAGCCTTTGCAGGGTGCCACCTTTCCAGAAATGCCGCCACCGTGTGGCACTTGGGCGATACAACGGGAAGAGTCCCGGGAAAGGTCATGCGGTTCAACTGGAAGTTAGCAGCTCCAGCAAAATCTATTCCTATACCTCCCTAATTCGTGTTGAGTCATTCCTGTGGACGCAGGACAAACTGCAGTGAATTCTGTGGACATCTTGTTGCCTTTAGGATTTGTGGAATTTCCCTTCACTACACCAAAAAACACAGCAGACTCATGTGGGTGTTGTGCTTACAGGGGGAAAGTGTTTAAAAGCAGAAATAAGAAGCCCGTTTTCACAACTTTATAACTGTGTGATTTATATTTTATAGTCGCAGGTATCACCTTAATAAAGCATGTGCTAGTTAGTGACCTTCAAATGAACAATATTCATAGTTAGTGACCTTCAAATGAACAATATTCATTCATTTTAAGTACACGCACCGAGAGATAACCCAAATGCTCAAAGCAGCTTTGCACTTCTTATTCAAACCCTGTAGAAGATGACTTAGTCTAAATTCATATTAAAAGTAATATTTGGCAAGTAGGACTGACAACGAATACACTGATGGTTTGATCTACCTTGACTCTCAATTACCGTGTGCCTCTTACAATGGAGACGTAATCTAATAAGGAGCGTGTTCTCCGTTTCAGGTAAGGGAAGAAAGGAAGTAATTGAAGAACAATATTAAATATTTAAAGCAGCTCTGTTTCATCTATAATTTTATCTGCTTTTAACTTCTCAGTAAAGTCTTGTTAATACAGATAATAAAAATTGCTTTTCTTATTAAGTAGCCAACTTTATAGATGTTGGAAAATAAAACTCAAAAAAGACAATTCAGAAACTTCAGTTCTGTCTTTAGAGATGATCCAGACTACTGTTTAATGTGTTCAGCTTAAAGATCTCTTACATCTGCCCTCATCCTGATGTAAAGGCATTACAAGTCATGGCTACTCGCCCCTGCAGAAGATTTCAGTAACAGTTAATGTACACATTCTTTAAAATGGGGAGGGGGGATTGGCAACCCCTCCAGTACTGTTAACTGTGAGTCCTGTAAAAAGGCTCCGTGACTTGCCCACGGTCACACAGGGCACTGGTGACTGAGGCCTGAAAGCCCCAGTCTGGCTCCTGCAGCTTCACTGCCCACTTAGGCAGCCTCTGTCTGGGGTAACTCACGCTCTAGTGTTTTACACACTGACACAGTTTATGTGACTATCAGCACCATCACCTCCCAGCTGCCCCAACAGTGCAACAGAGATTCACAGCTCCGAAGGGTGACCGGAGGCATGACTTCACAGGCACGAGTGGAATTTCGGGGTCACTGTGTGGTTTGTCTAAACTACATGCTCCTGCATGTTTGAAGTGTCAAAACTGAGCTCTGCTCTTGTTTTCATTTTATCTGTTACTGCTGTTTTCTATTTTATTTATTTTTTATGTGTGGGAGGGTCTCACTCTGTAGCTCAAGTTGGTCTGGAACACAGCACATAGCCCAGGCTAGCCTCAAACTCATGATGATCCACCTGAGTGCTGGGATTATAAACCTGAGCCGCTGTACCCCAGCCGATCTCAGCCATCAATACAAAGACAAAGTGGTGTGGTCTCAAAATCCTGCCTACAGAAACAGGAGTTTCCTAGTCTTCAGTGAGTCTGACAGAGACAAATGCTTATCCACATGGCCTTTACCTGTAACTTAGGTTGAAAGATTCTCCACCCCAGTTCCTTCCATTCCCATTGATGTTTATCCACTAATTCAACAACTATAAATGAAATTTGTGAGAATGATTAGCTGTTCCCTTCCTTATGAACCTACGTGCCCTTCCATAAATGAAAAGAGGAGTTAACGATGTTGTACATAAGTCATGTTTTCTGTGCTTCCTTTTCTTCTTTCTTTCTTTTTTTTTTTCAACCACAAAACCAGAGGGGGAAGTTGTGGGAGCAGGTGGGCTGAGCAGTGGCAAAAACCTCATGACACATCACTCCGCCTCCTGGGTTGGTGGAGACTGTCTGGAGCAGCCTTTAAATTCTGGGAGGTCGGAGCTGTCAGCAGCAGGACAGGAGGAGCTAAGCATCAACATCCCGGCTTTGCAGTCTCTCGCCAGCTGCATTCTCTGAGGAAGCCAGCCAAGGTAAGCTTGCAGCTGGCCAGGGAGGCCACACATTCTCCCGGCTGGATTCTGTGGGTGAGTCCAAAGAGTATGCTTTACCCGTAGCACTCGTCAGCCAGACTGCGCTGCTCCACGCTTTCTGAACAAGCAGGTTGGATACTCTGCAGGCTTCCAGGTATCTGCAAAGTCAGTTGAACATAGAAGTAAAAAATAAACTGAGTTAGTTCTTTAAAGGACAGAGAAAATTGCTACTACTCACACACACACACAAACACATTGTAAAGTTCTATGTCTCTTTGGAGCAAATTTCTATACCATTTTAAAGTTGCTGGATGACTGTGGAGGCAATTAAAGAAGAATGGTATTATATATTAATTTAAATCATTGATACTGTCATTTTTAATAAGCTAACTCATCTACGTGGGGTGGGAGCTTTCTCAATGTCTTGCTTCTGCACTGGCTTTTAAATCTTTTCACTAAGATCCTTGTGTGATAACATGTAGACTCATTATCACACACAGAAAAGCTGTTGACTGTTCTTAATGTTTTCATTGCAAATGGAAAATCTTAATTTCAAAGTTATTTTTCTTTTACCTTTATAGCATGGTGTTAACTTGTTAAAAAAAAAAGGGTCACATTTGAAATGCAAATTTGAAAAATGGAAAGCAAATTTTTTATCATTTAATTTTCTTTTTGATTTTCCTCCTTGGGAAAAGTACTGCCAGCATAGTTCACTGTTTTAATTACCAAAGTACTGTGAAACTGATCTTAGGTGTGGAGCGCTGGAGACATCACCTGGTGGTAGGATAAGCTCTGAGAGGCCAGACGTACAGTCTGTGTAAACAGAAGCCAGGGAAACTGCACCACCCTTGCCAAGGGCGAGAGATTGAGAGAAAGACTCAAAGCCTACACACTGACGTTTTCTCAGAGATGCAGAAAAGATTCCAGAATTTATCAGTGGCTTGGCAGCAATGTGGTAGTGCAAAGAGATATGCTTATGTTGAACTTGTCAAGATATCAAGTATTCCTCACAAAATATATTGCAGGACCAGCTACAGCCATGAGATTTGCAGTGATTTGCTTTTGCCTCATTGGCATTGCCTCCTCCTTCCCGGTGAGTACAACCAAATCTCAGAGAAAATTCTTGGAAGTTAACGGGCTTTGGCACACTCTCATGTATTTTTTTTCCCTCCACTTCTCTATCTTAAAGGTGAAAGTGACTGATTCTGGAAGCTCCGAGGAGAAGCTGGTAAGCACCTTTAGGTTGATCATTTAACTGAAGAATGTACACAAGCGTTGCAAAGGTTGCTAGAAACAGTACTTTATTTTTCTTCTTAATCAGACCTGTTTGTTTCAAAGTACTTACTGATTACATAGTACAGATGGAGACAGCACCAAACAGGGTATTGTTTTTTAATGAACAAACTCACTTTTAATTAGATTTTTAATATACTAAAAGCGTGTTCCAGGTACTTACATAAACCAGGTCTTAGGACCTTGAGTGACTCTCTCATTGAGTCAGCATGCTTGCCTAGAAGCAGAAAATCCCAGAGGCTGAATTTAGAACACCACTCAGATGTTCGTATGGCCATAATATTTACAATACTGCCCAAGATACGAAGCCCATCATAAAGAGAAAGTCTGTTTGTGCCGTTTAACTCTACTGGGCTTGTCAGCGGATTTTAGATCACATTTCCTAGACAAGAATGAAAACCAAACCAGCATCTGCATTTATTACAATTATTTGATGAACAGCCTTGGTTAACTGCCCCTCCACAATAGGTGAAGATGCACCAGGCAAACCCAGATGGGCCTTGTCCCAACTCTGGACAAAGAGGCATAGAGTTCAGTTCCTGATGAACAGAATAAGGGCCAGTGCAGAGTTGCCTGGGGCTACTGCAGCTTCAGGAAGACAATCAGGGAGGCGTTTGTACACGGGGTGTGTAAATGGGGTGGGTAGACCTGTTTGTTTTCTGACAGACTTGAGAACACAGGTGTTGAGTCATAATTTAACAAAATGGGAAAATTAACATTTCTATGAGAGAGAGGGGGGCAATAATTGCTACTTTAGAAACAGAATAAAAGAAATATTTTAAAAATATAGGAATGCATTTTTAAAAGATATAACAGTATAGTTCATCAAATGGTATTTAGGATATAGTTGAAAAGCTGAAGTCAGTTTTTTTTTTTTTTTTTTTTGGAATCTAAGAAACACAGAAGTAAAAGAAAATATGGAAAAGTGTTTAAGGATATGTCCCTGAAGGTGAACACTAGCCATTTATGTTAAGATAATTAAATCTTTTTTAGCCTATGTATTTTGATTACATATCTTCATAGCACAATTCTTTATATTATAAACGTAACATGTCACATGACAAATGTCACTTATACTGTGAAGTGACCGCGTGTGGCCAACAGAGCTGACCATGGACACTTACTTCCTGAGTTAGCGTAGTCGTTCTCCAGATTCTGTTTCCACCATTGGCAGCTTGGTACAATAGACCTTCTGTGCAATGACTGTAACGTTGTATTTACGGCTGTCTGCTAACCACTGACTCCAGAGCCTATTGAGTAATCAAACTGTGGCTAGTTCAGTGGAGAGATTTAGTTGTCTTGTTTTTTCATCTTAATTTACATTTAAATTAGCTATATTTAATTTAATCTTAACTTACATTTAAATAGCTACCTGTGGGTAAGCTCACCATCTTAGAAAATACTGCCTTAGGGAATTCCTCTTTATTCCTATGGAGAGAAAACAATGGGATCGATAGTAATAAGAGTGTTTACCTGAGAGAAAACCTCATCCATCAAAGGCAGACGAGGCAAACAAATCATTGACCAGTGCTGACAGTCAGGGTGCCTGAGCTTGAACGCCAGCTCTGCCACTGCTTCCTACTAGCACACTGTGGTGGAGTTTCTTCTGTGCTGTTATCAGGGAAATACTGATGTATACCTTGTAATGGACAGAAAGGACTGAAACAGTATTTATAAATCACTTTGAAAGAAGACCTGCCCCACGATTAATGCTATTTGGAGTGCCATTAAATGAATCAATAACAAAAAAATAAGTTATAAAAATGATCTCTGAAGTTTTGCAAGAAAGTGGGAATATATGTCATGCTTTCCCCTCAGGGAAAACCTCATGACACATAGATCCCTGTGTTTATGTTTTAATAACAACAATTGCATACTTTTTTAAATAGCTTTACAGCAAAGATACAGATGCTGTAGCCACCTGGCTGGAGCCTGACCCATCTCAGAAGCAAAATCTCCTAGCCCCACAGGTACTGTTATTCAATTTCTCAAACTGAAAAATAGGACTGGAGCAATGGCACAGCCATTAAGGGTACTGGCTGCTCTTGCAGAGGACCTGGGTTCAGTTCCTAGGGTCCAGATGTCAGTTCTCAACCTTCTGTTAACTTTAGTTCCAGGGGGGATTTTCTGACCTCTTCTGATCTCCTGGGGTACTGCATGCACACGGTACACTAATATAATGGAAGCACATTATATACAGTAATATCATACAAGACGCTTAACACACAAAATAAAACAAATAAATGATAGAACAACAACAACACAAATAAACCTTTAAGCAATAATAATAGACTGTGGCTAACCAAACCATACAGGCTACTTACTGGGATCTTCCTGCTTATAGGTAAATAGGTGTCTAGAAGACCAGTGCACGATTTGTCAGTCAGGCTGAAAAATGTGACCTGCTTTAGACTGAAAAGAATAGCTTTGCATTAGGCAGCTGAGCCTGTAATGTGCATGCTAATGTGTGGCCTTCCTTCCTCAGAATACCGTGTCCTCTGAAGAAACGGATGCCCTTAAACAAGAAGTAAGTTCTCACGTGCAATGGCATCCGCTGTGAAGGGACCTGGAGGAAGTGGCTGCGCCATTCGTTCAGACTTTCAGTCCATTAGCAAGTGTCCTAGCGAATCTCCATCCCAAAGCTTGCTCAGGAAGGAAATGCATTCATTCCTTGTCAAAATGTACAGGTTCTGCAGATAAGTTTAGTGTAACAGAAAGTATCTACTCAAGCCTGGTGCTGGAAACGTTAAGCCTCTTGTAAAGTATGAAAGGTAGTTTAAAGATGTTTTAACTAATATTTGATAAGCAGATCATCAGTGTTTAACAAAGCCATAATTTTATACTTTAAAATGTTGCTAATATTAAAAGATTATTTGGTAGGTCGGTGATCTTTCCTATTTGTTGAGCAAATAAATAAAATTTTCCTTAAGATCCAATTTAAATATACAAATGATCTCTGATTAGGAAAGTTACATTAAAAGAACCATAATATTTGCAGATTTGTAGTTTAGTAGTCTAAACTAAATCTAGATTTGATTTGGGCTATAGTTTGTATTCCCAAACTATATATGTCTTGCAGAGTCATGTATTGACTATCCTTGATAATAAAGAGGCAACTATATATAGAGAGAGATAGACAGAGAAAGAGAAAAAAAGATTTTAATTTCTATATTAAGGTACAGATGATCTGATATCTTGTGGAATTACATTTCAGATAAAAAATCAATCTAGCCATATTTATTCTTATTACCTCATTGAATTTTGTAAATTAATAATGTACACTATTTACAAGGGAAAATGCTAGCGATGTGAACATCATACTTGCTAAGATTGCTTTGAAATTATCTAAGGAAATAACATTTCATTAAGAAGTCAAAGAAGTGTCTCATAATGATATTTCATTTATTCTTGTGCTAAAAAGCAAGAGGCCCATTTCCTCATCTTAAAACCATGAAATGTACTATAATTGCAAAGATCCTGAAAGTAAATTAAAATATTTCAACCAAACTAGCACAGCATAAAACCCGAGCTCTCATTTATTGAGGCATCTTGGTTTTCGATTTAGACTCTCCCAAGCAACTCTAATGAAAGCCAGGACCACACGGATGACGATGACGACGATGAGGACGGAGACCATGCGGACAGCCAGGACTCTGTGGACTCTGACGAATCCGATGACGACGACCATCCTGACGACTCTCACCATTCCGATGAGTCTGATGAGTCCGTTACTGCCACCACACAAACAGAAATTTTCACTCCTGTTGTCCCTACGGTAGAAATCCCTGATGGCCGAGGCGATAGTTTGGCTTACGGGCTGCAGTCGAAGTCTAGGAAGATCCACATTCCCAGTGACCAGGTAAATCCTTTGTCAGACACATGGAATGGCTATGGCGTGAGCTCACTTCTAGGAAACCAGAGTCTACAAATTCACAAGCTGTTCACGGAGCACGGTCCATTTATTTGCAGTCTGCTTTTTGATCTTTGAATACAGAGCATTTTTCCTACTTTGAAGTCTTGTATGCTTAAAGTCTTCCTAATTTTGTCTATCTCACACAATTCTGTCTTTCCAAATCCAGTCTCTAAGCAGTATTGAACAACCATTTATGCTAGTTCAATAACTACTGCAGAGAGATTTTTTTGTGTGAGAGAAATATAATGGTCATATTTGGAAGCCAAGTGTGTGAGAGGAATTGTAAAAATCACAATTATAATGAGCGTGATCAAAGGGTCTGAATTAGACTCAGCCTTGTTATTTACTATTCAGTTTACAAGTTAGCTTTCAATGTCTTGTTCTGTAAGTCAGAGATAATGAGATGATGAGGCTACCCTGCAGGTTTTATTTATCACAGACATAAATGATAAGCCTAGTAGACTAGGAATTGCTGACATGATGATGACAGGCAAAGTACAAAGTACATGCTAGGGCTTTTTCTTCTTCAATCAAATATTTAAAATATTCAGAGCAGTTTGACCTGAAAGTTGGAGATAAAGGATTATAATGCTCTTGTCCTTGGCTGTTTGTGTAATTCTTCCATTTGTTCTGGTTCAGTTTTCTGACGAAATAGGTGAGGAGCTCGCCTCCCACATGAAGAGCAAGGAGTTGGATGATGTCCTCAAGGTCATCCCTGTTGTCCACCGTCTGAGTGCGCCCTCTGGCCAGGGCAGCACTGGCAAGACCAGCCATGAATCAAGTCAGCTGGATGAACCAAGTGTGGAAACCCAAAGCCATGAGCAATCCCAGGAGGATAAACAGAAGGCCAGTCATGAGAGCACTGAGCTGTCTGACGGGATTGACAGCAAGGAAAGTTCCAGAGCCAGCCAGGCACATCAGAGCCATGAGTTTCACAGTCACGAAGACAAGCTAGTTCCAGGCTCGAAAAGCAAGGAAGATGCTAACTCTCTGAAATTTCGCATTTCTCATGAAATAGAGAGTTCATCTTCTGAGGTCAATTAAAAAAGAGGCAAAACCACAGTTCTTTGCTTTTAGTTAAAAAGGAAAACAGGAAAAATATTAGGGCTAAGCAAGAATATTAACTGTTCATTTCTCAGTTTAATGGGTTTGTGTATGTGGAGAAGGAAATAGCTAATACTTGGGGTCTTTAGCTTAGTTTGTTGCTTCATGAAAAATCCTTGTAACCTAAAAGCTTCATCCCTTTGCCTCTGTTCTCTCTGTAGAGGAAATGCAAATGCCCATTGCACCTTAATGATTGTTACTCTTTTAATAAAATGTATGTAGACACAAGCAAAATGCCTTTACATGGTTAAAAGAAAACCTATGCCAGCCTATGTCACCACATCCTTTGTTTTTATAATTAGTGTATATTTTGTTGTGATTATTTTTGTTGGTGTGAATAAATCATATACCTTGAATGTAGCAGGTCTGGTGGTGTCAACTATTTCTTACTGGTTTCTCACAATTCCTCTGCAATTTCTAAAAGTACTGTTTCAATGAACTTGCCCACTTTAGTGAAAGCCACTTAGGGTTTTAGCGCTCAGTGGAACAAGGGCTACTCCCTGAGAGTTGTTAGTAGGCAGAACCACAAGGCTCTTCTACGGAGTATTCTTACCTAATCATAACATTCACCAGCTAATGTAAAAGCTAATGAAAGCCTGGATGTAATCAAGTCTACTTTTCTGCTTTCTATCATTATCTATTAATTTGCATAGTAAATTTGTGGCTTTCCTGCCTTTCTGTAGGTCTTCTAGCTATCATTCTTAGGTAAGAAGCAATATATATTTTTAATTAAAATAATTTAATGAGGTGAAAGCAAATTTGTGCTGAATTTCATTCAGATGTGAAATTTCAGAAGGACTAGAGTGGTACACACACCTTTTGTCTTTAAAACTAGATATCCCATAGATCTAATCTACATGGGAAGTAGAAAAAGACAAGATCTCCTGAGTAAATTGGGAGCATGGGGACCTTGAGGAGGGTTGAAGAGTGGAGGGGAGAGGCAGGGAGGGGAGCAGGGAAAAATGCAGAGCTCAATAAAAATCAATTTAAAAAACCTAGATATCCCATCTGGAACTCATGAAAACAACCTAAACACCCTTCAACTGATACATGAATATTATTCAGCTTTGAAGAATTCAGTCATGAAACTTGCAGGTAAACTAGAAAAGATCACATAGAGGGGGAAATCCAGACCAAGAAAAACAAACACTGCATGTTCCTACCTGTAGTTCCTAGCTCCAAATCTTCAGATGTGAATGTATAGTCAGAAGTAACTGCAGAAAACAGAACAGAAAAAAGGTACAGCAGGTTTCAGGGGAGCAGTAGAGATGAGAATAGCAGGGTATAAGTGATCCAAAGTGGAAAATGAATGAGCTTTGATTAGGGAAGGGGTGAGACAAATACAGAAGAGGAAAATAACAATGAGTTATCTGAAAAGGCCATAAGGAATCATATTATTATCTACCTAGCTAAAGTTACATGTAATACATATATGTCTATGCATATATATATAAATATAGTTTAAAGAAAGATTCCCATCTGGCTGACAATGCTCTCCACAAGAGTTATGGGATGTCTATCAAAACCACAAGGCCAATTATGAGATGCCTTCTTTTGAGTTGTTGGTTGCCCAAGAAATCCCCAAAACATTATAGGCTATTGTTGTTGCCCTTGGTTGCCTTCCAGAGGTTGAAGATAAAAGTCCCTATTGTTGGCGATATTGTTGGTGTTCTCAGACATAAGACCAAGAGGGTTGGAATTGGATCTGACCTGAAAACGTCCTCCCTGAGGACTGACTCTCATGGCCAGAAGGTGCCATGCAAGCTTCCTAGGGAGGGAAGCAACCAATTGTCATACCAAGCTATGATGCCTATGAACAAAAACAACAATCAACACGACATAATTCCAACTAAGGGTGCAACAGTGGCATGCATATCTTGGCAGCAACCAATAACTCTCTACTTGGACTTAAAACCCATTCTATGAGAAGGAAATCATGCCTCATACTAGAAATTTAGCCAGTTAACCAGGGCTAGTGAAGCCATGGATCTTTTAGGAGAACCTACAACTGCTACTTTACTAAACCAACATAATCCCTAACTACATTCTAAATATTTGTCCTTAAACCCACAGATAATTATAAATTTCTCTTTTCATCAAAGCAACATCTTCTTGGTACAGATTAAGACCTTATGGAAAACACAACTGATCAAAATGAAGAAAAAACATAAGATATTTGTCTTTCTGGGTCTGGGTTACCTCACTCAATATGTTGTTTTCTAGATCCATCCATTTGCCTGCAAATTTCAAGATGTTATTTTTTTCTGCTGTGTAATATTCCACTGTGCAAACGCATCACATTTTCCTTATTCATTTTTTGGTCAAGGGGCATTTAAGTTGTTTGCAGGTTCTGGCTATGACAAACAATGCTGCTATGAACATAGCTGAGCACATGTCCTTGTGGAACAGTTGAGTAGTATCCTTTGGGTATATACCCAAAAGAGGTATTGTTGGGTCTTAAGGAAGGTTGTTTCCTAATTTTCTGAGAAATTGCCACACTGATATCCAAAGGGGATGCACCAGCTTGCATTCCCACCAGCAATGCAGGAGTGTTCCCTTTAGCCACAACCTCTCCAGCAAAAGTTGTCATCAGTGTTTTTGATCTTGGCCATTCTTATAGGTGTAAGATGGAATCTCAGAGTTGTTTTGATTTACATTTCTCTGACGACTAAGGATGTTGACTATTCCCTTAAGTATATTTCAGTCATTTTAGATTCTTCTGTTGAGAGTTCTCTGTTTAGGTCTGTACTCCATTTTTTTAAATTGAGTTATTTGTTCTTTTGATGAACAATTTCTTGAGTTCTTTGTACATTTTGGAGATCAGACAGACCTCTGTCTGATGTGGGGTTGGTAAAGATTGTTTCCCATTCTGCAGGCTGCCGTTTTGTCTTGTTGACTGTCCCCTTTTCTTTACAGAAGCTTTTCAGTTTCAGGAAGTTCCATTTATCAATTGTTTCTCTCAGTGTCTGTCCTACTGGGGTTATATTTAGGAAGTGATCTCCTGTGCCAATGCGTTCAAGTGTACTTTCCACTTTCTCTTCTATGAGGTTCAGTGTGGTTGACTTTATGTTGAGGTCTTTGATCCATTTGGACTTGAGTTTTATGAATGGTGATAGATACTGATCTATTTTCATTCTTCTACATGTTGATATCCAGTTATGTCATCACTGTTTGTTGAATATGCGTTCTTTTCTCCATTTTATAATTTTTGCTACTTTGTCAAAAATCAGGTGTTCATAGGTGTGTGGATTAATATCCAGGTCTTTTATTCAGTTACATTGATCCTTCTGTCTAATTTTATGCCAATACCAAGCTATTTTTTAAACATAAAGCAAAGAAAACCAGTCTACAAATCACAATCCCAGAGAACCTAGATAACAATGAGGACCCTAAGAGAGACACACATGGATGGATCTAATCTACATGGGAAGTAGTAAAAGACAAGATCTCCTGAGTAAATTAGGAGCATGGGAACCATGGGAGAGGGTTGAAGCGGAGGAGAGAGACAAAGAGGGAAGCAGAGAAAAATGTATAGCTCAATAAAATCAATTAAAAAAAGGAAAAAATAAAGTACATACCAATTTTTTAAAAAAATGTATATGAGAATAGAATTTACACACATATATCTTCAAGGATTGTTCTGAATGACAATGGTGATATTGTGCTAGAATAAAATTATGGTGATTAAAAAATGCAGAAAAATAATTGACTGTGTGATAGCCAGGTCTAACTGATACATCTCGAACACAATTCCTGCCCCTTAGACTCAGGGATCATAGAGGAAGAGAGGGTGGGAAGACGGCAAAGACCAGAAGACCAGGAAATCTGCCGTGAGAACGTGTGTCCTAGAAATGTCAGAGAAGCTACATCCATGAAGCCTCGCCATCATGGCAGCCTAAACAAGACCTGAACAAGGACAGCACTAACAGACACACACACAGAAGGGGAAATGTCATGGTGCCTAAACTCTAAATGAAGAACCACAGGCCACTAAGGAATACAGAAAGCAAGAGAAATCTTCATCCCCAGGAAAGGCCCTCCAAATTAATTATTCAACATTAAGGGGTCAGTCTTGAAATAATAGACATATAAGTAACATTATAGGTTTTGAGCAGATTATACTTATACACACACACACACACACACACACCACTCCTATTTAAGAACAATGCAAGAAATAGAAGCCATGAGTAGTTAGAGAGAGAGAGAGAGAGAGAGAGAGAGAGAGAGAGAGGAGGGGTGGCAATAAGGGAAGAGCTGGAGGGAGGAAAGAAGAAGGGAAAATGGTAAAAGTGTATTTTAATTTCAAAATTAAAATTTCTGGACACCAGAAAAGTATTTGAATAAAAAGATAGGTAGCATTTTTATAGGACTTTTAAATCTTGTAAATATGTTGATTTCCTCTGAGTCATATAAAAATGTAATATGATTTCCATACAAAAAACAAAACTAGGGACCTGGGTTTGGTTCCCAGCACCTATACCAGGTTGGTCACAACCACCTGTAACATGCCTTCTTTTGGTCTCTGAAAATACTGCACATATATGGTACACATAAACATGCAAATACACATGTACATAACATTAATTAAAAAATAATAAATCCTAAAAATCCATAAGTAACAAATAAAATCAAACATTTCTTCTAGAGCTATGCAGGCTAACTTTGAAGTTTATCTAGAAATTAACACATTAGAATATAATGAAAAATTTTATTTTTTTATTTTTATTTTTTTTTTTTGGTTTTTCGAGACAGGGTTTCCCTGTAGTTTCTAGAGCCTGTCCTGGAACTAGCTCTTGTAGACCAGGCTGGCCTCGAACTCAGAGATCCGCCTGCCTCTGCCTCCCAAGTGCTGGGATTAAAGGCGTGCGCCACCACCGCCCGGCTAATGAAAAATTTTAAAAAGAAATAACAGCAATAAGGAAGGAAGGATTTGTCCTAGTTGCTCCCCTGCACACACTCATACATATACACCATCCCTGTGATACACACACACACACACACACACACACCATCCCGGTCATACACACACACACACACACACACACACCACATGCCAACCCTGTCATACACACACACACCATCCCTGTCATACACACACACACACACACCATCCCGGTCATACACACACACTCCACACACACACCATCCCTGTCACACACACACACACACACACACACACACACACACACATACACACACACCAGAAGCACTGCAGGACTGGCATACAAACATTCAGGAAAGAAAACAGTAAGGTCAGACATTAGCCCAAATGCATGTGGAAAATCACTGTACGATAGAGATGGTGCCCGACACCACTTAGGATACGAGACTACAACCCCATACCGCTTGTCCTTGCAGATGCCAGAAGTCAATGACAGTGACTCATAGCTGCCTGGTGTATTGCTTCCCTTGGCACACCATCGCAATCAGCCCCTAAGAGTCACGGTCTGTTGTGTCATCCCCACACGTCATGGAACTGAAGCAGCCTTTTCTGTTAGCACACACTGAAACCCAGGGGCATCTGCATCTTATACCCAAAATGACATCTGTGAGTGCTGGCACAGTTCCAAGACCATTCTGCTTCTCCGTCAGACGGGGGCAGAAATCACACAACCAATTCGAACAGGGAGACTATAATACAAAAAGTAATTATCAGAAATAAGGAGTTGATAGAAGACAAAAGGCAATATTAATGATAACAACAGGGATGGGGTGCCCACATCAGGGACAGTTTGTCCAGAAGGGGCTCCTCCCTACAATTCTTCAATAGAAAGGTGGCAGATGCAGTCCAGCAGAGGAGCAGACGAGTTTAGTGGGTGACTCCTGGTCGGGGCTCGTTGGCAACTGAAATTGCCTAACAATGTGCTTGTGAAGGACTTCAACACACTGAGGCCGGCAGGGCGGCTGAGGGAGAAAGACACTCCTGTGAGCTCTGCTGGATGCTCTGCGGATATGGGCCTCTTGCAGCCTTGCTCTAAGAGCAAGAACAAGGACACCAGGGACAGCAGAGTGAGCCAGTTCTGCAGTGTCCCTCCAGTGCCCTCTATTGACGAAGTGCCGCTGTGCCAGCTGGCAAAGCAAGAACGTTGCAGATCAAAGGCAATGGATTTGATAAAAGGACACTAAGCTGATAGCTGGACAGGATCGCCCGGGAAAGGTTAATTCTTGCTCTTGGCCAAGAAAGGTACAGAATGATCTGCAGCTTCCTTTTCTGTTAAAATGAAAACAAACACCTGAAGACGAGATGAGGTCATATGCACAGAGCCGAAGAGCAGACTTGAAGGGGTCTCCCGCGGGCCAACAAGCAAGACAAGGAAAGGGCTGTGGCGGCAATGGGTTTTTGAAAGCTGTATTGGATTAATACAAGCTGTATTAAATCTTAATGGATAGAGTGATACTGTTATAAATGAGAATTTGAGGCCCATAGGCACCTACTTAACTATTCAGGTTCTTGTGTCCCTGGGCAAAGAACTGGACCAGAGGTACGTGGTTAAAAATAGAAGTAGACTTTTTATTAAGAAGGGAAAAACATTCCCAAGGATGAGAGTGTGCTAGTGAGCCGAGAAAGGCATGTTCTCCCAAAGAACTGGGGTACAAACTTCTGAATCCTTTTAAAGAGCATTCTCTCAGTTCCTGCCTCTCATATCTTTGAAAACAAAAGAAATTTCCTGGGTATTTTTGTCTCTACTCTCTTTCCCTAATACTTAAAGACAGAGAAAATAAAATAAAAACTCCTCTTAGCAGGCAAATGCCCAACTAACAACACGTGAAGACAGAATGATAAATTTAGAAAAGACCATTTCATACATCACACCGTAAGAACTGACTCAGGAAATGGTATCTAATGGATGTTAGGCTCATTGCACAAGAGGTGACTTGTCTAAATACAATGCATCAGTTCTGAAAGAAAGAGGTTGCTGTTAACTGAAAAAGTGTGATTCTCCTCATTTTTGCCTAGCATTCAAATTCAGCTTCACTAACACATTCCTCCTACTGTGATGAAATACACGCATGCAGTTTTTCCCTTACCCAGCACACGCAAGGTCATAGGTTTATTCCTCAGCTCGCCCCCCTCCACACACACACATTCCTGCATACATAGGAACATACAGATAAACTGATTCTCAATGCTGAGGTGTAAGAGCCAGCTGGAAACACACTTAAGGTATTGGCCAACCAGTGTTTCAATTGATATAGTTTCTGTGTGATTATTTCAGGTCTGAACGGTCAGGGTTTTGTTTTTGTTTTTATGAACGAGTGGCTTCTGTCTACAGAGGGTTAGTCCACAGTCACCATGGCAGGGAATATGGTGGCAGGTAGGTTTGGGGCTGAGAACTTACATTCTCATCAGTAGCCAGCAGTCAGAGAGAGAGGCTCGGCCTGCCATGGGCTTTTGAAACCTCAAAGGCCACCCCCAGTGACACACCTCCTCCAACTGAGAGCCCCAGGCCCCCACAGATTCAGTGAGTCTGTAAAGTATTTAGCTTTAGCACAACCCTGAGCAGCCTGGCTCTGGGTTCAGAACCAGGGAGGGAAACACACCCTGAAGATGGAGCCAGAGCCAGGTGAAGACACACTTTGAACCTGAACCTAGTGCCAGAGAAAAGTCCCCAGACTGTGAATCTAGGACCAAAAGAACGCACTAAGCCTAGATTCAGAGCATACCAAAGATATTTGCCCTGGTCCCAAGATTAGAGTCAGAAAGATAAAAAGAACCAAAGGAAGAAACACAGTTTGGCCCCAGAATTAGAGCCATCGCTGCCCCTGACACAAAACCAGCCAATACCTGAGCAAGGGAAATGGACCAATCACTAAGCCCTTAGAGTCTTGGAATTCTTCTCAGGCAGTTACTGGCAGTTGGGAATTCCCCGCCGTCCTGGAAATCCTCTTATATCTTAGGGGACAACCAATCCCACGCTTGGAATTCTGGAATTCCCTTCACCCCACTCAGGAGCAGCCAATCACAAACCCAGGGGCTCAGGGTCTCTGCTATGCTGTTCCTGTCATAGTTGTTGCTGCAGCTGCCTCTTTGGATATATGGGGGAGGGGATCGGATTAACTCGCAATAAAGACTCTGGTTCTGCACCAGATACAGTCTCATAGTGATGTTCTGGGGACCTGAACTTGGGATGTAGCACAACAAGGCCACACCTCCTAACCCAATAGAGCTGATGAGAGAACACACGTGCAGACATGTGGACCTATGGAGGCTATTCTTGCTCAAATTACCTCATTCCATTCCCTGACCCTCATGGGCTTGCAGTCATATCATAGTGCAAAATGCATTCAATCTGACTTCAAAAATCCCCATAGTCTTCCACAATCTCAAAAACATTTTAATGTCCAAATTTCACATCTCTTTTGAGACTCAAGACGATCTCTTAACTGCAACCCAATATAAAAGAAAAAGGCAAATCACAATCTCTGCCTTGGGTAGGGTTACAATTCCTGCAATGAAACACAATTAGCAAAAGCAGCTTGTGAAAGGAAGGGTTTATTTGGCTTACTTATCCAGATATCATAATCCAATGGGGGAAGCCAGTGCAGGAACTGAAACCAGACAGGAACCTAGAGGCAGCAGCTGATGCAGAGGTCATGGAGGGTGCAGCTTACTGTTGTTCCTCATAACTTGCTCAGTCCGCCTTCTTATAGCACCCAGGATCACCATCCGAAGAAAAGACCCACCCATGGTAGGCTGGGCTCTCCCACATCAATCACTAATTAAGAAAATGACCTGCAGGCTTGCTTACAGCCCAGTCTTACAAAGAGACTTTTTCTCAATTGAGGTTCTCTCCTCTCAGATATATCAGTTTGTGTCAAGCTGACATAAAACCAGCCAGCATCAGTATCTACACAAATACATCTCAAACCAAATCTTAAAGTCACAAGATCCAAGACCAACATCAATTGAATTCCTGTATTCCAAAAAGGAGACAAAAATCAAAAGTGAATTCCATTTGCCATTACCATTGTTCCAAAGAAAATTCCATAATTAGGTATCCTCACCTCAGTGAAATGTGTGCAGAAACTTAATAATGAATGTTGTAAGAAGAAAACCAGAGAGATATGAAGAGTCAGTATAGTAGTCAGGCCAGTTCTCCCCAAATTTATCTGAAGATCAACACAATTCTTACTTTGAACTCAGCCAGAATTTTTGTACATATGGTGAAACTTATTCTAAAATTCACATGAAAATATAAAGACCTTAAGACTCACTAGTACGAATAATAAATACAATATTATTATAATTTTACATAATGTAATATAACAGAAAAATAATATTATTGTAACTAATAGCATTTTAATATTATTCTAATTATTTTAATATTCTTTTAACTAACGCTTGGTTTGTGCTCAATAGCACCACTTCTCATGGTCTTAAGCTTACTACACAACAGCAACGATCAAGGCCATGTGGTGTTGGCCGACAGACAGAGGTACAAGTCCTGCAGCAGACTGGAGGCTGAAGAAGTAGGTCTTGATAAATGGGTGCAGGTACTTTTGACAGTGGAGTAAAGTCACTGCAGTGCAGAACAATTGTCTTTGCAACAGTGTTGGAGCAACCGAACATTCATAGGACAGAAAAAAAAAGCAACAGTAACAAGAAAGATGGTGTCCAAACTCTCACACTTCACAGAAAACACAGAGCAAACAAACAAGGAAAAACCAAACCAAACCATATATACTCCAAACTCCAATATATATATATATATATATATATATATATATATATATATATATATATATATATGTATATATCCATAAAATAAATTAGAAGAGAATATTCATACCTCAGACTAAGCAGTTTTCTTGGGCTCAATACCAAAAGCACAATTCATAAGAAGAAAGAATTATTAAGTTGGGCCTCTTCAAAATTTAAAACCTTGTCCTGCTACTAGGATGAAAATACATTACAGACGGGGTGAAAACTTATCCATTACCCATCCTACGAAGGAATCTAGAACACAAGGGCCTAATTCTCCGTCTGTGCAGCTGCCGTGCCATGAACCACTTCTCTCACTACAGGACAGCACGTCTCGCTCGGCATTCTTAAGTTCCGAGTCTCCATGTCATGTCCAACTTTGCCATATTCACACCCAATAGTTCGATGGAACGACTTACAGAACTCAAGAAGACATCTATGTGTACTGATTTGCTGCAGAAACCGCTAAATGGCATGGGCACATGGGGAAGTGTGGGGAGGGTGGGTATGGAAAGCTTCCCTGGAGCACATACACTGGAGTTTCTAAAAGATGTCTTATTGTATAGTCAGGATTGAGTCAATCATTCGTCAGTGCCAGTTGAATTGTCCCCAGAGCCTCCACCTTCCTTAGAGGCATAGTAGCACAGCTGAGAGTTCTGATCCCTCCCCATGATTGGCTGCTCTGGCAGCAGCCCTATCTCGAATCTCTTCGGGAACCCCAGATAAGAACCATCAGTATTCAGTAATATTCCTTGTCAGAGTCAGGGTCACTACAACTGGGATGGACACCATGACCAAAATCAACTTGCGGAGGAAAAGCTTTATTTGGCTTATACTTCCACACACTGTCTGTCAAAGGAAGTCAGGACAGGAACTCAAACAGGGCAGGATTCTGGGGGCAGGAGCTGATGCAAAGGTTGTGAAGGGGTTCTGCTTACTGGCTTGCTCCCCATAGCTTACTCGGCCTGCTTTCTTAAAGAATTTAGGACCATTAACCCAGGGATGACCTTATCCCAAAGTGGGCTGGGCCCTCCCTCATCGATCACTAATTAAGAGAATGACCTGTAGCTAGATCTTAGGAGGAGTTTTCTCAATTGAGCCCCCCCCCCACCTCAGATGACTCTAGCTTGTGTCAAGTCAAAACCAGCCAGCACGCTCCTATCGCCGAGAAGAGCCCAGTGTTTTAGAAGCTGTGTTTCATGAATTACAGACCAGAACTGATTTTTCATTATTAATATACTATAGTAAAGAACTCTAAAGAGTTAAAATTTTAAACAAATTCAACAGTGCAAGCAGAAAATAGACAAAAGTTCTGCCCTTTGGCATTTCACCAAAGGGGATCTACAGTTGGTTAACACATGGAAAGACATTCAGTGACATTTGCAAATATTTGGGGCTGTAACCCAATGGCCCAGCATTTATGTGCCAAGCATGTGCAATGCCCTAGGTTCAATCTCCAGCTCTGCAAAGAACACACACACACAAAAACCTACAACAGTACTCAACCATGAAACACCTATAAGAATGACAAATATAATACTAAAAATTAAGACGATGTCAGAGGCTGTGGAGGACTGGAGAGAGTGATCATGCAGAGCTGCTGCAATGTAAGATTATACTTCTTCTCAGAAGTAGTTTGAGCATTGATGCTTATGTGCACTTTCCATATGACCAAGAAAAAATACCAGGACAGTTGGGAGGTGGTGGTACACAGTTTTAATCCCAGCACTTGGGGGGCAGATGCAGGCGGATCTCTAAGTTCGAGGCCAGCCTGCTCCACACAGTGAGTTCCAGGACAGCCAGGGCTACACAGAGAAACCGTACCTTGGAAAACCAAAAAAGGGAAAGCTATAGCTTCAGAAAGTACTGACTCAGGGCCTCAAATGGTATCAAAACATCTTTCTCAGCATTCTTATTTTGCTTTTTTTACCATGCAGAGTTCTATGACCTACCAAAGACAGAGAATCAGAAATCCTCAGAGTTAGACTCTGGGATCTGCATTTTTAAAACAAGACGATTTCCTGGAAGAATGTCATAAATATTAAACGTTGGTTAAATGTTTCACTCCTGTGGCAACCTAATAACAAACTTACTGCTGGCACCGACAGCCCTTCTGACTCATCGTAGCTGTGATTGTACTGATGGACGCTAAACAAGCCCTGTGTAAAGTCTGCTGGGCCTCAGAAGGCTGGGATCCTTGCTCTTGTTGGGTCCAGAGGTATTTGAAAAATGATGCAATACACTTTGGGAAAGTCTGGACTGGTGAAAGTATAGCTTCAAGTCTTTCAGCAAGCACGCCCAAAGAGTGCTAGTAACTTATTATATATTAGAGCTAGTTAAGATGAAAGTCTTACACAGTAGTTGAAATAGCTCTGTTCTTAGTTCCACCTTGAATAAAGGTACAGATGATAAAAACAGTACTCGACCAAACTAGGAGATGGCGCAGGACGAGATATCTGTTTTATGGCTGGATGAGGTGCTAGTTTGGGAGAGTGTTGGAATTAAGGGCATGGTGGTGCACACCTGTAATCCCTGAGTTCAGACAGTGGGGGCAGGGGTATCAGGAGCTCAAGCTACATACTGATTTTGAGGTTAGTGTTGTGATATTTTACTCTTTTCACTTTTGGGGGGCCACCACCCAGCTCCCAAATAAATCACACATGGAGGCTTATCCTAGCTATGAATTCCTGGCCTTAGCTTGACTTGTTTCTGGCCAGTTTTTCTTAAATTATCCTGACTACCTCTGGGCTTTTTTCTTTCTCTATTTCTGTATACCTTACTTTACTTCCTTCTCCGGGACTGGCTGGGTAGCTGGGTGGCTGGCCCCTCTTGTCCTCCTCTCCTTCTCTTCCTCCTTTCTCTTTTCTCTATTTATCCTCTCTGCCTGTTAGTCCAGTCCATCCTTGCTCCTGCTCACTATTCAGCTCTTTAGTAGACCATAAAGTATTTTAGACAGGCAAAGAATAACAGCTTCACAGAGTTAAAAAAAAATGCAGCATAAACAAAGATCACACACTTTCAAATAATTTTCTAGAACATGTCAGCTTGGCTATGTGAAATAAGATGGTGTGCATTCGTACGCGTGTGTGTGTGTGCATGTGTGTGTGTTCTATGATAGCCTGGCCACCCTAGCATTAATTTGGCTTTGGTTTGTTTCTGGTGCTCACATTCTGTGTGAAGAACTTTTAGTGTATGTGCTCTTGGCTCCACTCTCCCTGAGTGAGTATCAACACATTGGCTGCCAGCTTGTCTGGACTTAGAATTATAACACAAATCCAGCAGGCAAAAAAGGTTTCCTTTTTAATACTTGCTGAAAAATAACCCACATTCTGGCTTGAGTACCACTGACCAAATTTGGCCACTGTACTCAATCGTCAATACAATCAGGGGTAAAGGGACTGGACACTCTGATTGGCCATGTTCGAGTGCCTGACTCACTTTTGGCGTGCTAAAGATGGTGCCAGCCACCTCTGAGTCACATCCACACTCAGAATAGGGGAGAATTATTGCTGCCCAGAAAGTCTGGCTACCACTGTCGCTCAGAAAGAGACAGGTTGCTGAGCTACAGACACCAACCAAGTAAGCCATGGTCACTACTTACCCTGGGCATGCATTTGACTTAGGAAGATGACTGACAGAGGGTACAAATGATACAAAAGTTTATATGGACTTGTCGCTAAGGAAGGCGCCAGGAGAAGTTGGTAACTGAGTGTCTGAGTCTAGAGAGACCGTAGTTCCTGTGAAGTATAAAGAGGGGACGAGAGCTGGCGAGATGGCTCAGCGGTTAAGAGCATTGCCTGCTCTTCCAAAGGTCCTGAGTTCAATTCCCAGCAACCAAATGGTGGCTCACAACCATCTGTAATGAGATCTGGTGCCCTCTTCTGGCCTGCAGGAATATATGCAGACAGAATATTGTATACTTAATAAATAAATAAATATTTAAAAAAATAAAGTGGGGATGAGAGCTATTTGAAGGGGCTTCCAGGTTGTCTGTTTTACAATTTGTAAACGGATTTACATCTTATTTTTGCTTCCCTGGTGTCCAGCATGGCTCTCAATGTCTTGGGAGCATTTGCTAAAAGCTTGTTGAATTTGTGAATATCCCATTGTTAGCATTCAGTCTGAATTCCAAAGAGGATCTAAAAGTGGAATTAAACTTCATTATTCTGAATGGGAAACTGAGACAGAGAGGTTAGGTCACTAAGTTAGCTCCTGGCAGACGCAGGCAGACCGATCTAAACCCAAACCAGACTGAAGAATGCTACCAATCTGTGCCTTGCCGGATGTGAAGTAAAATGAGAAATAAACTGAAGTTTAAAACAAAGTATTTCTCCTTATAATGGCCCCAATGTCAGATTTTCTGCTAATGATTTCAGATGTTGAGTGGTAACAAGTTTACCCTACAATGTTGTTAAGTAATTCCTTGGGGGAAGATGAGGGAAAACAGTGTCTGTTTGGTGAGTTGCTAAGCAACACCACACATGCCAGGAACTCTTTCTGGATTTCCTACTGAAGGTGGAGATGTCCAGCCCAGTGTGTACTTGGGTCTCTTCCTGTCTTACCAGTTCTCACTGGAAAACTGAAGTGACCCAGTCAACAGGTCTCCAACATCAACAGTGCTGGCACTGGGTGCACGGACACCTGCTGAGTTATTTACCTGGGCTCTTCTTAAGGCTGCTGCTTGCATGTTTCTCTGATGTCTACAGCAGCACTCAGACTAAATGTGGGATTTGTACTGTGTGTCCCCAGAAAAGCCCACGACAAACATAAGAAAGCAAACAACATCCATCCCCTATAGTATTAGATTATTGAAATCTTTAATACAATAGGATTGTGGAGGCCATTCTGTCCACAGGGAGAACAAGCAACAACAGCCTCAGGCCTTGCTTGAGCCAACACCAGTTGCTCTGTAAAGGATAAACCCATTAAAGTAAACACTGGAAAGAATGAAGACATTGGAGCAGGAAATATGTTCACTGAGGGGTCCTGGGCTCAGGAAAGCTATGACTAAAGTCAGATTCAATTCAAAAGGGGTCAAGCGCTGTTTGAGTTATAGTTCATCAAAACTGCATAGATTCTCTTATAATTACTTTTAAGGTAAACACACATCCAACTCTAAGCTACTTAGATACATTTTCAAGCAGCCCGGATTACTTTTAATGGTGAGGATGTCGTTTTCGGGAGAATGTTTCCCATTTTTTTTAAGTAATTGACACTGTAAAAACACACAGAACTATTACTAAGTTTATGAACTTGGTTATTTGTTTATCAGCTCTGAGACCTTCCATGATGTGGTCCTACTGCTTTTCCTACCCATTCTCTCTTGTGAATCCCCTCTTGACTTGGAAACTTCCATTTTTTACTAGATACTAAATAACAGTTCCCCTTCTGCCGTTATTTAGATTCAGAGTGAGTATCTCTCCAATGAGACTGTGGCTCCATGAAAGATCTGCCTACTCCATCCTATCTAAAATCATATTTTTATCATGCAGATTAAAAACATAGAATTGGACATTCAAGGTAAACAAAAAGTAACTGAATGAGTTTGGTTTTTCTGTTCTTCCCTGAAGAAGGCACTTTTCTCACCCATGCACTCCTGCTTAAAGCAAGGAATTTCACACAGACTAGCAAGAGATGCCAGGGACAGATGAGACAGACATACGCTCAGCAGTGGCCTACTGTCTTCTAGTTGGGAAAAAATTTTGTAAACCCGAGAGGCAGGATTTAGCACTATTTCCGTTTTCACAGGCACAAGGAATGTAACTTCCCCCAGGCTGTGCAGTCATCTGCTTCTAGGTGCTGATGATGAATTAGTGGGGTGTAAACCTAGCCTGGAGCAGCCATGAAGTCATCTGTTTCTAGGGTGCTGATGATGAATTTGTGGGGCGAAACAAAGACCCAACAAAGAAGGAGAGCACCGCTAAAATTTCTTCTAGGAGTGGTTTCTGGGTGATGTCATCACTGGGGCTGCAGGCTGAATTGTGTGAAAACTCTTTCATCTGAAACATAGCGTTGCTTCTCAAACTTAGGGTGCCAGAAGCCTCCAAGGAGATTTTTGAATTCCAGAGTAAAACTAGAATTTCTGAGTCAGTAAGATTGGTGTGGGGGATGCAAGGCCTCTATTTCTAAGCACCTTAAGTGATGGCTACAGTTCTTTGAATCACATTTAAAAATCAATGCACTGGCCAGGTGGTGGAGGCGCACGCCTTTAATCCCAGCACTCGGGAGGCAGGAACAGGTGGTTCTCTGTGAGTTCAAGGCCCGCTTGGTATGCGGAACGAGTTTCAGGACAGGCTCCAAAGGGAAATCTGTCTCGAATCCCTGCCCCCTTTTCTCTCCCCCCAACCCCCCGCCCAAAATCAATGCACTGAACCTACTTTCTGGTCGAGTCTGTGCTTTCTCCTCATACCTGGCTTCTTTGGGAAGAGGCCTGTTATGCGCCTATTCTGTTAGCACTCTGCAGGTGGGACAACTCAAAAACTGCCTCTCCAGAGGGAGATTGCTGCGCCTTTCTTTGTTAGATCCATCTTCTCTTGAGACCAGGGTCATTATTACACTCTACTTAACTTACCCAGTTCTTAATATTACATACGGGAAATACAAACAGGGTCAACAAATAATGCTGCACAGATAGATGCACGATAGGCAAACCATTCCAGAAAAATATTGTAGGGCCCATTATAACTGAAGTGTGTGTACCCGGGCCCCAAATCATATGTTGAATCCTAAGCTCTAGCATGTCAGGATACGACTTGGTCATTGGGTCTTTCTCATAACAACGAAATTTAAATCATACAGTTATGGTTGTCTGTAACCACTATGATGATGATGAGGAAGAGGTGCAAGAGGAGAAAGCATCCAAGGAAGGATAAAGGGGAGACACAGGCAAAATGGGCCGTCAGCAAGTCAAGAGAGACCTCAGGAGAGGTCAACCTATTTTGAGAAAACACATTTGTATTGAACACAGCGTGAAGTAGGTTGTGATAACAAGCCTAGCAAACAAATCTAGGATCAGATCGTGCACATTTGCTGAACTACAGAAATTAAATGTTATCATTTAAGCTAGAATCCCATTGACTCCTTTATGCATCAACGTGGCTGACCCTATAATCTGGAAACAGTGGGGACGCGGGAGAATACAGGGGCCATAGCACTTCTGAAGGCTTCCAGTCCGGTCTTCTCCCCGAAGCTAAGGGGAGGCTGGATTAGTGTTGGAATGACAGAGGAGAGGTGGAACTGACAGGAATCATTTGCTCCAGTGTGGGATGACACCGCTATCAGTGGGAATTAAAAGTGTCCAGTGGTGGTAGCTCACACCTTTAATCCCAGCACTCTGGAGGCAGAGGCTGCCGTATCTCTGTGAGTTCGAAGCTGGCATAGTCTACAAGAGCTTGTTCCAGGACAGGCCCCAAAGCCACAGTGTAAACCTGTCTCATAAAACAAAAACAAACAAACAAACACACAAACAAAAAGTAGAGGGTTTATCAGAGAGACCTTTGAGGGGGAGAAGTAACAAGAAAACCCTTGAGGGACTTGAGCAGAGGCAGATGAGAAATGTCCTAAGAGAAGCCTTAGAAGTGAGGGGAGAGATAGGAAGTCCCAACCAGGGATGTGAAATTTAAAAGAGATGGGGACACCATGGAAAACCGAGTTTGGAGCAGCAGGCTTATCATGAACCAACTGCAGAGCATTTGTTGGATGTGTCAGTTGGGCATAACAGAGGAATGAAGAGCTAAACCTAAGGCCTGAGGCAGGATTCCGTTCCCCAGAGCCTAGTTCTGGGTAGGAAATGAGATAATGGTGCAGACATCAGCAGTCCAAGAGCCCCAAAACCTAGTCCTTCAAATCCCCAGGACTTCTGGAGAGAAGAGGCAGGGGAAACCACCTAATTGACAGGAGAATCAGGAGGATCTGTTCCTGTTTTTAAATGAAGGGTAGATTTCTTTGTGCGCCTAGACTTCAGTTTAAGCAAGATTTCACGAGTCCACACTATTCCACGCGAAGGTCTCAGTTTTTACACTCCTCTTTGCGCCTTGGTAAACCTAGGCGGGGGATGGACAGGGCCTAAGCATTATCTCGAGGTCATGCAGGCTTGCACAAATCCAGGCCTCCTTTTCCAGAGGAGCTGGCCTGCCAAACACTCCCTCCTTTCGCGAACCACCCCATAGGAATGTGGGCGCCGCTCTGGACCCTGGCTCTACTTGGAACGCTGGCCCGGGGTGCGCGGGGCGTGCGCTGGGGGCCAGGGCCATTTCTCCCGGCCTGAGGCCAGCCCAGGCGAGGCCCGGCCCCGGGAGGCGGGCCGAGGGGGCGGGCGGAGGCGGGGAGCAGGCGACGGACCCCGGGAAGAAAAGAATATGGCTCCTGCGGCCGAGGGCAGCGTCGCCCCGGGGCGCGCTTGGCGCCAGTGACCGCGATGGTGAACTCCAACCGCGTGCAGCCGCAGCCGCCCGGAGATGCGAAGCGCTCGCCCGCGCCGCGAGCTCCGGGACCCGGCCGGCTGGCTGCGGGAGGCGCGGCGGTGGGGGGCGGCCTGGCGGTCCCCGGAGGCCTCCGGGAGCAGCGGGGCCTGGAGATCGAGATGGAGCGCATCCGGCAGGCGGCTGCGCGGGATCCCCCGGCCGGAGCCTCGGCTTCCCCATCCCCTCCGCTCTCGTCGTGCTCCCGGCAGGCGTGGAGCCGCGATAACCCGGGCTTCGAGGCCGAGGAGGACGATGACGACGACGAGGTGGAAGGGGAGGAAGGAGGAATGGTGGTGGAGATGGACGTGGAGTGGCGTCCGGGCAGTCGCAGGTCGGCCTCCTCCTCGGCTGTGAGCTCGACGGGAGCCCGCGGCCGAGCCCTGGGGAGCTACCGGGGCACCGGGCACCCGAGCGGGAGGAGGCGCCGGCTAGAGGACCAGGGCGCGCCGTGTCCCAGTCCCGCAGGCGGCGGGGACCCGTTGCATCGCCACCTCCCGCTGGATGGGCAGCCGCCCCGAGTGGCTTGGGCCGAGAGACTGGTGCGCGGGCTGCGAGGTAAGAACCGGACCGCGCCGTCCAGTGAGCGCGGGAGAACTGCTTGCCAGAGGCCTCGAACCTTCGTCCTCCACGTTCCCGTCTCCTCCCCGAGCTCCCTCCCTACCTCTGCAAACTCAGCCTGGCTTCCGGTACCCAGCATGGAATTCCACTGCTCCTTTGGTGCGAATTCGTCGGGCGCCTCCCCCCTCTCATTAGGAGCTAGCACACTTTGGAAAATAGGAGAAAGCCGTTTTGGGGGAGTATCTGGGGCTTGTAGTGGACAAAAAGAGAATATTCTAGTGCAACTGATGATATTTGGAACTATGTGTTTGTTAAATGTCACAAAACGAGGAGCTAATTTATTCCAGCTCCCATGATTTTCATTTGGCGGCGATGCATGTCCCTTCAGCCAGTCTAGGAAGGAACCAACAGTGCTACCCAAGTTTTGAGAGTGATGACCTTTTAGATGGGCACGATTGGTTGAGAGGGTAGTTGTTGCTGGAAATAACACAGTATGGTCTTTAGAAACGCATTTTTGACCATTTCTAACTCTAGACATATTTCTTAAACACTTGCAAAGAAAATATTACCCCCACCCCGCGTGGGTTTAAGGACTGAAAGTATGTTTCAAAGTAATGTTCTCCGCCATGGCAACAAGATGATTGCTTCTCCAGATACCAGCTGGTTAATGTGTCAGCGTTCCCTGTGTACAACTCACCCCAAGGCTGGAGAGGACGCAGATTTTCCAGTAGCACATTGAACCCCATGTTCTCAATGTTTTGCCACCAGAGGCATCCGAGGAAAAGTTTCACCAACTCTCAGCCACCTAGTTAAATAACTCTCCAACTTTTAAGCGTTCCCTCCTGGTATTTCTTGTTGTCATCACCCCCCTCCCCACCCTCTTCTTTGTCTGCAGTTCTCAGTGACGTTGAAGCAGTGTGGTTTAGACAGGTTAGGCCTACATTTAAATCCTGGTTCTCCTACTGTTTGACCTTGAACCTGTCATTTAACTGCTCCAGTCCTTGAGTTTGAGTTTTCTTTCAGAAAAGAAATGTCCAGTGTTGAAAAGAACTAAATGAGCAGACATCTAAAACGGGCAGCACGTTCTTGCTGCCTTGTGCTTCGTGAATATTACCCGTAATGAAAGTTCACTTAGGCCCTGCTTTTACATATGTGTGCTAGTTAATGTGATGTGGGGCATGGTGAGAAGCAAAACATCCCTTTGAGGTAACTTTAATAGATAGAAGAGGGAAACATTAAAGTTTATTTTAATGTCTAGAACCCTGTGAAACAGATTCCTTTCTTAAAGTATGTCAGAAGTGCTTTTAAAATGAATTCACCAATGTGAAGTACACATTTCTTGTAAATTAATAGATAATGGAAAGTCACATGGTTTTAAAATCAGCTTGAGCGATTGGTAATATACTTAACTTTGAACTGAATAATGGGAGACAATGAAATAAAAGTATACTTTTTTATTGAGGATATATATATATATATATATATATATATTTCTTTAAAGGAAGAATTTCAGTAAACTCACAGTGAGCCATACATAGTTGATCAGTGTGAACTTTGTCGAGGTCCTGAGAGAGAAGAGAACTGGAGAGGCCATGGCAGCTGTGAGTCCCTTTCCAGGGTCTTGCCCTGTGCGTCTCTGCCTCTCTTCCCTCAGTAATACCTAATAAACTCTAAAAATAATGATGGTAATAACAATAATAATAACATAATGGGATGGTGCCTCTATCAAAGGTGTAATTCACAAGAGAGCAAATGAGAAATTATTAATTACAGAAAATTTTGAGCATTTTATTTCTGTTAGGAAGAAATGTAGTTGACCTCTTGTGGCTTATTAAGTAAGCCCCAGGTATTAAATATTAAGCATGAAGACGGCGGGCTCCTAGCAGCTATGAAAGAAGATAAGTTTTAGTAGCGTGTTGCTGTTTCCAAAGAACGGAGCCCAGAAATGTGCGCGATAACTAACAGTGAATGAGACACGGGTTGTGGGATAACAGTAATGAAAACTGCGTATATAACATGTAAGTAATCCCCAAGGATTGGGACAGAAAGTGACTTTTGCTATATTCACAGATAGTGGGGATTATTAAAGGAGTTTAGTGAATCTAGATTGTCAGGTTCTCCCTGTCACTCCCCCCAGGAATAGTAGGTGAACAGCAAACGGTGTTCCCTGTGCTTTGGGCAGTGGGTGGACTCACCTCCTTAGCAGTGAGGAGTTGCAGGACTGTTGAAAGCCTTGTTCTGAGGTACACGGCATCTAACTGGGCAATTAAACGGTATCTCTAAATATTAAGAGGCAGTTGAAGGCTTCTCAGCTGCAGCTGAGCGTGCTAGATGAACGGGACTTGGCAGCTTGGCATCCTGGATGGCTCCCAGAGGCAGGTAGCGAGGCAGGGAGACATCAGCCAGGCAGGTGTGGCAGGAGGCCAGTGAAGAGATGCTGGAAGCCTGAACCAGTAGAAGCAAAGCACAGCTGAATGATTCCATGGCAGTGCCCCAGATTCCACCTTGGATACCACCCTTGCTTTGACTCCTGCTGCACCGGCAAATTCTCAATTCACATAACTAACAGTTCTGTCAGGAGGGCTGAAAATGTAATAGAGCCACATATCCAGCAGGGGAGAAATGGATTTTTGTCCACAGCTAGCAACTCCTGTCACATATTGCTAGAGCACAAATGAACACGAGGATTGCTTTTATTTTCCCTGAAACGAAGCTTGGCACTGACGTGCACCTTTTGATTAGTGGCTGCCACTGTTTTGTCTCACATTTAACTTGTGTTTCTCCTATCTTCCCTTCTGATGTCTGCAGAGGGGCGAATTCAGTTATCGGGAAGGTTATTGAGGTTTATAAAAGTCTGAAGGTGGCCGTACCAAACAGTACCACCCCAAAGTGATAACCAGTATGACTCTCCATTCCGCTTGTGATCATGGTGTGCTGTGACTGACCCGGCCTGGTTGGAGTCTCGAGAATCCACTTGTGCTTCATCACCAGCCTAGGTTATCATAGCTGTGAAGTTTTCAAGTGCGCACAGGGGACCTTTTGCCCCTTAAGGGATATTTGGAGATATTGGGGGCTTTTACAGGTGGGGGGAGGAGCACATGCGGAGTAGAGAGCCTTGTCACTTCTTAAGTGACAATGAATACCCACTGTGCTTAGCATTGTTTTGTCCTCGGGGTAGATGTTAGCCTCACACCATCTTCCTGATGGGGGAACCAAGGCTTTTATAGCTTAAATGACTTCCCCAAGGCCTCAACTTTTAGGTCCCCCCCCCCCACAGGGTTTCCCTGTAGTTTCTAGAGCCTGTCCTGGAACTAGCTCTTGTAGACCAGGTTGGCCTCGAACTCAGAGATCCGCTCAACTTTTAAATATTGGCACCAGGACAAGTACCTGCAGCGCTCATACCTGATTTTAGCCAGTCATTTTTCATATTTCCCTGCTTTTTAAATGTTGACTCATCAGGACATTTAGGATTAACCATATCAACTACTCCGGATATCCAGATCCCTAGTTTATCTAAAGTAGAAGAACCTTCCTCTTTTAAATTGTGCCAAAGTACGTGCAACATCACATTTACCTTTCTGGCCACAGCTGGGTGGGTATTAGATATATTTTTAACAGCGTGGTTCTGTTTAGCTATTTCCTCCCACACTCCACTGCACGTGGACTCAGAATCGGCCCTGCTGTGTGGCTTATTTTGTGTAGCCCATTTTCAAGCTCCTCCCTACAACAGTGTGCATCCGAACTTTGTTCCTGTAGATGACTGATTTCTATTTCATTGTGTGTTACATTTTGCATATTCATTATTTAGTTGCTGGACATGGTTTTTTATTTAATGAATATAATTTTTTAATATATTTGATGGGTAGGCTGTGCCCCCAGAAGACTAGTCTCCAACTGTCCTTTGTAGTGCTCCTTCTTCCCTGCTGTGTCGGTTGCCCCTCCAGATACTCCCATCCTGGAACCTTCCTAAGGGCCAGAGCCAGGGTTTAGCCAGAAAGATAGGGGAGTGGCTAAGCCCCTTCACTCGAGGGTATCAGTGTAGCCCGTGACACGTAGGACAGGTGTAATTCTACCCTATCATAGGGTAGCCAGTCTTCCTCCTCAGGACGGCGCGAATGGTCCTAATTCTGCTCAGCCTGCCTGGTAGAGGCCAAGAGACACCCAGCGTCCAATCATGACCGAGGCAGGAAACAAGATTTTTCAGGTCCCCATAATATTAACAAGGATATCTGAGGGCTGATCTTGGCCTTCAGCCCCAGATGCTGAGTAGAAAGACACATCCAATGGGAGGAGGGGTCTATTCCTTTGTTGTTTTCTTTTTTCCCCACCCTTCACATGGGGCTATGGGGACTTTCCCTTGGTCTAGATAGCAATGTCCTAAGTTTGATCCCCAGAGCCCATATTTAAAGAACTGAGTGTGTGGTGGCGACGTGGGCTTGCAGTCCCACCACTGGGGAAGCCAAACAGGGCCATTTGGTGTAGATGGAACGGCGGAGCTGTGTCCCGCCACCCGGCTAGCTTTACCCAAAATAATTACACGGAAACTGTATTAATTTAAATACTGCCTGGCCCCTGGCCCGTTATCTGTAGCTTCTTATTGGTTGATTCTCATATCTTGCTTTAACCCATATTTAGTAATTTATATAGCACCACGAGGTGTGGCTTACCAGGAGAGATCTTAACCTGTGTCCATCTCAGAGAGGAGAAGCATGGCGACTGCATATGGCATCTCCCCTATCTTTCCCAGAATTCTGTTCTGTTTACTCCGCCTACCTAATTTTCTGTCTCTTAAAGGTCCAAGGCAGTTTCTTTATTAATAATGAAAGTAACACATAGACACTCCTCCATCAGTTTGGCTCATTTGGTAAATTCCTGACCAGCAGGTGGGATTCTGTCACAAAACCAAGGTGGGCAGTGTATGGGTGGTTTTGTGTGTCAAATTTACACAAGCTAGAGTCTTCAGAGGACAGAGCCTCAGCTGAGGAAATTCCTCCATAAGATCCAGGTGTAAGGCATTTTTTCATTAGTGATTGATGGGGGAGGACCCACTCTAGGGTTGCTGGTCCAGGGTTCTATAAGAAAGCAGGCTGAGCAAGCCATGGGAAGCAAGCCAGTAAACAGCTCCCTTTCACGCCTCTGCATCAGCTTCTGCTTTTCGGATCCTGCCCTGCTTGAGTTCCTGTCCTGACTGCCTTCCGTGATAAACATCAGTGCTGAAGTGTTAGCCAGATAAACCCTTTCCTCCCCAACTTGCCTTTTGGTCATGGTGTTTCTTTGCAGCAAGTGAAACCCTAACTAAGACAGATGGTAGAGGAGAGGCTCCCGAGGTTGTCCTCTGGCCTCCTGGGCTCCCACATTCCGACGCGGAGACTTTCCCTTTAGCTTTAGCCCACACCTCCTTCCCTCCCCTCTTCCTCCTCCTTCTTTCATGTGCACCCACCTTTTGAACAGTTTTCCTTCTCAGTGCTGCCTTTGTCTTCTGGGGCTTGCTGGGTGTCCTGAAGTTGCACGGGTAACAGAAGCATGTTGTCAATAAACTCACGGAGAATCTCCCCTGTGATAGATCTTAGGCATGCGTGGATGAGGTCCCAAGTCTCAGACTGCTCAGATTCAAAGTCTAGTGAGGGAAACGGCTTCAAATACGCAGTTACAGTGCCGAGTCCTGGGTATGGGGGGATCTCAAGGAAGAGGTAGTCTGTCTCTCCCTGTGGAAGTAAATGAAGGTCTTCCTTCATAGGGATTCAAAGTGAGCCACACTTTGAAGTGGGGAGGGCAGATTCTGTCAGGGAGCAGTAGTAGGAACAAGGCTAAGTAGGCCTGAACGTTGCAGTAGGGAGCTGGTTGGTTTTCCTGTAGGGATTTGGAGTTATGGGGACTTCAGACATGACTAGTGTAGCCATACACAAGACTGAAGAGTGTAGAGGATCCTGGGAGTGATGGAAAGAGGGTGACCAGAATTGCATCTCAGCATCCAGGCTGTGACTTTACAGGCCTAGATTAAAGACAGAGTCACAGCTTCAGACTTGATGTGGTGGTGCATGTCTGTCTTCCCAGCACTCAGGAGGCAGAGGCAGGAGACACAGTCCAGGTTCAAGGCCAGACTGAGCTACAGAGTGAGCCCCTCTCTCAGCGCATAAAACAATTACGGAAGCAACTCCATGTGGAGAAGGATGCAAGGAGAGCTGTCTGTGAGATGGGCCTCAGATTTTTTGTTTGATTCTGTTTGCTCAAATAGAAAGAAGTTTCTAGCGAGAAAAAGGAGCATTTATTTGGGGCATGTAAGTCTGAGCCATCTGTGTAATGTGCTCCTACCTGTCAACTCATGAACCAGGAAAGTAATCTTCAGCAGGACAATGAATCTGAGGGGCCCTTGTCTCCTAATGTAGACCTCTCTATATATCCAGTGTGGGGGCGGGGAATTAACGATTTTAATATTTAGGAGGTAGGTAGGGTGATTTAGAAAAAGTAAATACATGACAGTAATAGAGATAAGAAAGGGGAGATGTTTCTTTTCCTTTTAAGGACTTGAACTAAATTGCCATAATTCATTGCAAATTTGACTTGAGAAAAACCTGACATAGTTTTCGTCTGTTTTTATTTAAAGGTCAGAGAATGCCATTTACATGAACTTATGTCTATTCCTTAGCGCATGGCTGTCTATAAACCATTGGGAATAATAAAATCACTGACTACGTAGCAGTAAAGGTGCTAAAGAGACTAGCAGTCACCATGTGGACACTGTGGAGCTGGCCTCCAGAACACTACCCAAAGACGGAATGGTCATACCGAGGCCGCCGAGCCTGATCCTTGACTGCCGCATTAGCCTGTCCTGTACCTTTCCATGTCATCTAAATTTGTAAAAAACCCTCGAATATAATAGGCTTGCAATGAATAAACATTCCGCGGGCTGCATTTCATCCGTGTGAGCGAATGCCAGCTCTTGGCAGCAGCAAGCCTGGTCATAAACTGTGTCCAACTTTCAGAGTGTGAAGCCTGTGATGAGTAACATGGTGTCCGTGAAGTTTGGATGCTTATTTTTTAAAAGGAAGTAAAGGAAAATGGAATATTTAAGTTTAATAGAGTAGAGCTCTTGTGTTGTTATAAGGCCTAAAAAGTGTATCAACCTTGATGATGACCTCATTTCCTCCATGTAAAGACCCTTATGCTGTTCCCCTTTCTCCCGTGGATTGTTTCTGGCTCACGTGTGATCTGAATTTGGGTTAATGATGTGGGTAAAAGTCTAGATTGAACTACAGGTAACATGGGGGAGCGAGGTTTGTGTCTGTTAATAGCCTAACTGGAAGGATTGAGAAGTTAGTGTTTGGGGGAAGATACTAAGGCTCTCCCAAGGAACCAGCATTCTGACTTATCCACACTGTTCATTAACAGGGGTTTGGACAGCCACCATGCTGCCTGCTGGCAGAATCCCAAACCAGTAATTCTCTCCAGCAATCTCTCCGAGGGTTACATCATCTCTCCTTCACCAGTCCGACACTTTCCATCTGCTGGAAATACACAGCGTGGTTGCTGAGCGTAGTTTTTCCCAAAAAGAAAGACAGAGGAGTCGCGGAACAGCTGCTGTTAATTTAAAACCATATTAATTGGCTTTTAAAACACCTGTTAAGCATAAACGGGCTAAGCGTGGTCAGTGGTCACTGTTTCTTATAGGACAAAGGGGAGCACAGAGTGACCTCTCTGCCACTGTGTTAGAAGCTCAGTAGATGTTTCCAGATGGAAATGATTAACAACTCGGATTTTGCACTGTCACAACGTCAGAGGTGGTTTATCCTGTGGTCACACCATCTACTTAGCCAGGCCTAGCAGGGAGGGTACCAGAAGTATCCTTTACCAACCAGAAGGAAGAGCTCTGTGATGCACACAGTTGCCAAGTCTTTTAAATTGCCTTAATTTCCCATCCTCCTAAACTTTTAACGAGATTTGCTAATGGTCCTAGAGGCTACAAAGATGGCTGAGTTGCCTGGGATCTTGTACTTTTAAGGAGGGTTGGGCATGGTGTATACTAAATAATTCACTTCCGAATCACGTGCAGTTTGCCTGCCTACATATTATGTGTTTGTATTTCCCTGTGAGAACTGGCGTGCTATTAATTTCATTTTCCCTTTTGCCACTTGTGAAATGTCTTAAGAAAGATGACCTTGTTGTGTTTGCTTTTCCTTGTTTTAAAGGTCTCTGGGGAACAAGGCTCATGGAGGAGCGCAGCACTAACCGGGAGAAATACCTGAAAAGCGTGCTTCGGGAGCTGGTCATTTACCTCCTGTTCCTCGTAGTCCTGTGCATCTGTGAGTACATGCTTGCCCTCTCTAGCGAGATGTTCTGAGGGTGTTTGGCCAGTCATTGCCACAATGGAGGAGAAGTATGTGAGCGCCAGGAGGTCAAGCCAGCAATTTTCTTCTCTGTGGCTTCTGGTTCAGGTTGGGATTTGGTGAAGTCCCCTGCTGGCCAGTTCGTTGTTAGTTGTGACAGATTTCAACATGAGTTGCACAGGAAACCTGCTGTCTACAAAAATCCCAGGCGTAGGGTTTGGATGTTAGCTTCCGTGTCAGTGAATATCACACGTCCATGCTGAACTCTCAGGTGACAGACTGCTCATGGCGGCTCCTGCCTTCCAAAGTCCCCTTTAGGATCCTGACAGTTTGGGTCACTGCTTTCCTTAAAGTGCCTTATTTCTCCCAAGTCCTCAACAATCACTAGACTCTAAAGGAAACCTAGCTGACCTAGTTCGTGTCCCTCCTCTCTTATTCCAGGATGCTCATGCATTCTCCAAGAAGAGAGGGGGAGGGAAGCCGTAGCTCAGAGCCCATCTCAGTTCTTTTCTTTTGTTTGTTTGCTTTCCAGTCCAGAAAAGTTATAGGCAAATCAGATATCCTGAATTGAAGCATGTTGAAGCATGGCTTTTTAAAGAGTGTGTGGTGTGTGTGTGTGTTTGCATGCATGCATGCATGCATGCACATGCCAGTGTTCTTGTGGAGGTCAGGGGACAACTCTGTGAAACCCTTCCTTTCCCTTCCCTTTTCTACGGGTTCCAGCTTGAACTCAGGCCATTAGGCTTGCTTGGTATATGCTGTAACTGCTGACCATCTTGCTGGCCTGGTTTCTGTTATGTCTTCTCTGAGGCTTTTTATGGGTACAAGGAAGCCAGTCTGTGCCATCCCCATACTCAGGCTTTTTACTAAATTCCTAAGAAGAAACCTACCTCTTCCATTGTAGACTGAGAGATGCTTAACAGCTGACAGCCACATAGAAAAGAAAACCATCACTTTTGTACGTGGAGAGGATCAGAATTTAATCCATAACTTAATAATGTTCTTTGGGTGGAAGATTGGAGAGATGACTCCAGTTAGGAGCAGCCTTTCCTTGTGTGTACCTTCATCCATTTCCTCATTTATACTCCCTATAATAGGCTGGAAGTGAAAAAGAAAAAAGGAAAATATTTTCTCAAGAGTATAATTCATAGGAGAGAAGACCCAGGAATGTTTGCTTAGATAAAAAGAGTCTAAATAAGTTTCATGTTATTACTTTCTGTTTTAATGACCCATTGTTTATTCCTGGTGCTTGGTAGATGTGCCACATTTATTAGATATTTAGCTTAATACCTGCTATGAAGATAATGGTCCCTCTGCAGCTCTGAACTGTAAGCACCTCGGGTAGCAAAGTGCAATGCGCCAACAGAAAATCCACAAAGTTAAAATAAATAACCACAATCAAGCTTAAAAATGATGCTAGTTTGTTTTTCTTTCTCCTTTGGGAGAAGAAAACTTTATTTAGGAAACAACTTTAATGAGATATACCTTATATGGCTTAAGATCCGTCCACATAAGCGTCTGATTTATTTTTCTAATGCACGGAGGTTTAACCTCCATGATCCAAATTTAGAGCATTTCTATCGTCTGTTCTGATTGTTTCAGTTGTTGGCTGAAGCCTTTTTCCCATCACGGTCTCTCAGCTTTTATATCACGGCATTCTGCTGACTTGGGGAGCTGTATCTTTTGACTATCATCACCTGCCTTTCCCGCCAGCCCTGGCAGCCACCATCCTGCTGCTATGAGCTCAGCGTATTGCATTCCTTCTGTACACAGTGCGACCTCTTTAAAGACATGCCTTCTAACACTGAAATGCGAAAGCTGGAACAATGTGCACATTACACTGAAGTTCAGGAAGCAAGAGATGGGATATTCCAGACTTTCATGTTCGGAGCCATTGGAGCACAGAACACCAAGGTTGGGTTTGTTCCCAGCACAGAAATGGCGCTTAAATATTAAACCACACTGGCTTCTGCATGAACCTGTCCATTAGAATTACTCAGCATCTTCAAACATTACATATGCGAGGGTAATTCTAATGCGAAGTACGTCTAGAATTTGAGCCATTATCCACACTGAGCATCGTTGCCGAAACAACCTAAAAAATATTATAGCTTACCAGATTTATCTAAAGCAGAACTAAACAATTTGAAGAAAAGTAAGATTTCAGATAGAGTAAGTTTGTGAGAGAGGCCAAAGAAGTAAACCTAAGACCGAGAGCTTTAGAAAGCTTACTAGCTTACTAGAGATAGACAGCCAGTCATGTGTTCTTTTTATTTTTAGAAATCTCTGTTGTTTTCACCATTTCACTATAACCACAAGTTTGTCTGTTTTTTTCCTACCAACTGCTACATTTTTTTTTTTTTTACTAATTAAGATTATACTTTTTAGAGAGAACATTGGTGTAAACGGTTTCTGACTCAACCCGTCTGACAGTATCTGGCAGCAGACAGGACAGTCATTGGACATTTCTTGGGCAGTGATAGAGACTGAGTCACCCAATCAGAGACTGAAGATGGTTTCTAGGCTTCAACTAGGGTGACAACAGTTTCTTGCCAAGGCTGAGTTTTACAAGGAAGAGTAGGCTTGACCTAGAATGTTCCGGAGCCTTACTACTGTAGGGCTAAGCAGAAAGAGGGTCCTTGTCACTAGAAGACAAGGTCAGCGCAGGAGCCAGGTCCAAGGAGAAGCTCCGTGGTATGTGCTGCAGTGGGACCCTCCTGTTTGTGCTATGACTCTGGGCCCACTCTGTCCTGTGTTTGACTGGTCCTCTGCATCTGTTCTTGAGTTGAGGGGCATCTAGGTTGTTTCTGGTTTCTGGCTATTAAAAATAAAGTGGCTGTGAACATAATCGAGCAAATGTCCTTGTGGTATGATTGAGCCTCCTGTAGGTATAAGCCCAAGGGAGGTATCGCTGCGTCTTTTAGGTACATTGATTCCCAATTTTCTGAGAAATGGCCGTATTTATTTCCATAGCGGCTGTACAAGTTTGCACTCCCACCAGCAATGGAGGAGTGTTCGCCTTGCTCCACACCCTCTCCAGCGTGAGCTGTCACCTGTGTTTTTTTTTTATCTTAGTCATTCTGACAGGTGTCATTCTTCCTTGCAATTTCCTGGAGGTTAAGGTTGTTAAGCATTTCTTTGAGTCTCTTGGCCATTTGGGATTCCTCTATTGAGAATTATGTGTTTAGATCTGTGCCCCATTTTTAAGGGGGATTATTTGTTATTTTAATGTCTAGTTTCTTGAGCTCTATATATTTTGGAGATCAGCTCTCTGTCCGAGGTGGAATTGGTGTAGTTTTTTTTTCCCATTCTGTAGGCTTCTATTTTGTCTTGTTGACCGTGTCCTTTGCTTTTTGTTTTGTTTTGTTTTGGTTTGGTTTGGTTTGGTTTTTCTAGACAGGGTTTCCCTGTAGTTTCTAGAGCCTGTCCTGGAACTAGCTCTTGTAGACCAGGCTGGCCTCGAACTCAGAGATCCACCTGCCTCTGCCTCCCGAGTGCTGGGATTAAAGGCGTGCGCCACCACCGCCTGGCTCCGTGTCCTTTGCTTTACAGACCTTTTCAGTTTCATGAGGTCCCATTTATCAGTTGCCTTTCTTCGTGCCTGTGCTATTGGTGTTCTGTTCAGGAAGTTGTCTCCGGGGCCAGTGTGTTCAAGGGAAGCCTGTGTTTTAATGTAGTTTGTTCTTACATCTTTTGGAAAAATGGAAAATGAGGGGTTAAGAGAAGAAATGGCAGGTGGGATATGTATACATGGTACGCAAACGCACTCTCTCTCACATGCACGTGTGTGCTCACGTGTGCGTGCACACAGACATTCATACCTATGCATTGCCTGGTATCGAATAACTGTGTGTTTATCTTCCGTTCCAGTCTCCATCTGAGTTTCTTTCACACGGTAGTGTTCTGTCGCAGTCACTTAGCGTGTGAGGAGCCCCTGCCGGTGGACTTCCTCCACTGGGAGTGGACAGCAGCGTAACTGACTCGTTTCTACTCCAGTTCACACTGTGCGGATGTCTTCCTTCACGTACATCCCTTCATGTGGGCTCCACAAAGAGCTGCCAGTGTTACTGTGCTCATTTTCACGTTCATGCTCAGGAAGGTTAGTTAATAGCTGTTCAAGATGTGGGGCGGCAGCCGCCTCTGTTGTGAGCCCGGAGGCAGACCCTCTGTGGGGAGCCTGGCTGGGGGTCTCCCCCAGACTGTCGGATGTTGAGCTGCCGCTGACAGGGTCTCACACCCCTCCTGCTCTGGGTATACTGGGTCAGCCGTATTTGGGCACAATTCAGAAATAGTTCATGGTGGCTGAGTAATTTTTTACCTTCAGTGCTAGAAGCATCATCTCCTGATGTCCAGCAGGGGGTGCTACACAATAGTGGAATTTTGTTTTCCTCTGAGCAAAGCCATGAAAGCTAATACTGATCTTGAGAATTTCAGCAGCAAACGCCAGTGTCTGGTCTGAAGAATAAAGGGAAACAAAGGAGACGCCTTTTGAAGGCGTCTATACCATGTTTAGAGGTTACAATTTCAACCTATTAACAAATAATATCCAACAGCAGCTAGTAGGTAAAACACCCCAAAATGTCCTATATTAACCAGTACCCCCAAAGTTTCACACTAATTGAAAGTAACCAACTAATCATTTATTTGACCACAAGGACTCTTCCACCTCACTCGTTTGTGTCTCCTTTGCTCCTTGTATTGACTGGATTCACAGGCATTGCGCCTCTGTCCATCCCTCTGTGTGAGGTGAGGTGGACAGACAGCCCCTCTGTCCATCCCTCTGTGTGAGGTGAGGTGGACAGACAGCCCCTCTGTCCATCCCTCTGTGTGAGGTGAGGTGGACAGACAGCCCCTCTGTCCATCCCTCTGTGTGAGGTGAGGTGGACAGACAGCCCTCTCTGTCCATCCCTCTGTGTGAGGTGAGGTGGACAGACAGGCCCTCTGTAAATCCCTCTGTTTGAGGTGAGGTGGACAGACAGCAGACTTTCTGAGGACATATGAGTCCCTCGTTTGGAGGAAGAGGTCACTTCTTGTTGATACTCGTGTCTAATAACTGTCCCATTGGATGGATTAGCATTCCAAATCCTTAACTAAGACCAGTCTGGTGTTGGAGTAAGAATTTGGCTGAAGAACATTGTTCTTATTCTATATATATTAAATCATAGAAATGCAGGTGAGGGACTGGAAGTTATTTAATATACTCTCTGCAGAACTGCACAGACTGTGGGTTTTCTGTTAATTTCTTGCTTAAGTAGTTGTTTGAGATGAACTCTCAAACATGCTCATATTGCATCATTATCACCTTCATTCTTTTTAAATAATCTTTTTAAATAATATGCTGCTTGACAATAGGACAAGAGAGACAGACTTATCGATCATTTAAGCAAAGTTAGTTTAATACAAGTTATTACAGAATCAAGAAATAATCATCTGCATGTTCATCACTGTGCCCGAAAGGTGCAGAAAACACATTCCTCCTTCTTGAAGCTTTTTGTCTTTAGCAGAGCATAGGAATTATTGCATGTTACACCTGTAGTCAGAATAACTCCAGCCTAAAACGGGACTTGCTAAAGTGCTAGACGCTTTAATTTTCATGATGTGTACACGGAAGCAGGCATGCCATGGTGCACCTGTGGAGGGCAAAGGGCTCGAGTGTTCTCTCACCTTTACCTGGATTTCAGAAGTTAGAATCAGGTCTCCAGGGATGTGTGCAAAGTGCCTTTACTTAAGCCGCCTTGCTGGCTCAGAAGTCCCCAGTTTCTAATAGATGTTTGTAGCAGACCAGTTAGAAAGGAAAAGTCACCAGGACTGGACATTTCTTCACTGCTATCCTTGCACTAAGTAGGTTTTAGTTATTTTAAATAAAGCAGGGTCTGAAGCTCGTAGAGTAAAAGCAATGACTCAGGAGGTAAGAAACACGTCCAGCAATGAGAATCTCTACTCCTATGAGCTGTCTTTGTGTCTCCTCCGTGGTCTCTGAACGCCGATAGTGGGGGCATTGAAGGTGCGTGGTTGATCGGCAGTTATGATTCACCAGACAAGCTTTAATATATATAATTCAGTTTTAATAAAGGAAAGGAAAAGGAACTTACAAATCCAAGGTTCCAGCGAGGAGGGCAGGAAAACAAAGAGCAGGCAGGCCGCATGCCCGCAAGATTTTATAAGTCAATATTAGCCTAAGAGGGACACGCCTTTAGACCAAGGGGGACACGCCTTTAAACCAAGGGGGACACGCCTTACAAAACAAGGTTTTGGGCTAGGCTTCCCCTTCAGGGCATCACTTGGATTGCAGTGTTCATACAGGATTTGGTTGGCATGTGGGAGGCACATAGCAATCCAATAAAGCAAATTAAACGAAGGGGCCTGTAAGGATGTGACAGGTTAAGGGGCCAGCAGAGGAAGGGGCCAGCAGAGCCCCTTGGGAAAGATTATTACTTGTAGGCATAGTGACCATGGAGGGAGCAGTATAGCTGTCGGTAAGGATTCTCCAACAGCTGTGGCCAAGCTAAAATATCCTTGCATCCAGATGATCAGTGGATGAGCATAGGGCGCAGAGATCTCAGGTATCAAGTCAGTAGAGGTTAACCCCAGGACTGTGAGATAGTAGAGGTTAGCCTCAGAGCTGTGGGTCAGTACAGGTTAGCCCCAGAGCTGTGAGATAGTAGAGGTTAGCCCCAGAGCTGTGAGATAGTAGAGGTTAGCCTCAGAGCTGTGAGTCAGTAGAGGTTAGCCTAAGGGCTGTGAGATAGTAGAGGTTAGCCCCAGAGCTGTGAGTCAGTAGAGGTTAGCCCCAGAGCTGTGAGTCAGTAGAGTTTAGCCTCAGGGCTGTGGGTCAGTAGAGGTTAGCCTCAGGGCTGTGATTCAGTAGAGGTTAGCCTCAGGGCTGTGGGTCAGTAGAGGTTAGCCCAGAGCTATGGGTCAGTAGAGGTTAGCCTCAGAGCTGTGGGAGGGCAGGGATGGAGAGCTGGTCTGGGAGAACGAAGAAGGGACTGGGGGTGTAGGGGAACAGACAGTCAAACACAGACTCAGGAGATGCCAAGGCTGTGTCGGGTTCTGAACCCAGCAACCTCAATAGCTGCAAGAGGTCATCTAGGGGACAGTAGGAGGTCAAACAGTACACACGTCGGAAATAAGTTCAGTACTCAGTATTTGGCCTGTTTTGTTCCCCACAGGCCAACATCGATGCTCCCTATTTCTTATGTAAGCAGAGACATAGGATAACCTAGAGTTTTGGTGGGAGAGGAAAGGCAAAGGGGAGAACTGACCTTATGAGCAGGAGCAATCCTCTTGGAGGCTGGCGGCTGTGCAGATGTGTGTTTAGGCTCCCCCTGGATGCTCACTTGGTTCTTTCTGTGTTCCAGTGACCTACGGCATGATGAGTTCCAACGTGTACCACTACACGCGGACATTGTCCCAGCTTTTCATAGACACCCCAGTGTCTAAAACAGAGAAAGCCAACTTTAAAACTCTCTCCTCAATGGAAGATTTCTGGAAGGTATTTATTTACAAGTGACTAAAATTCCTTCCTTGTCTCGGAATATTGTTCACTCGGCGTCGTAATTTCCATTCATGAGTGTCTTCAGTGAGTCATATAGAGTTCCTGGCCCTTTTGGTATTCATTGCGAACATTGGAAGCACTTTGCACAGATGTTTGACATGTTTATTAATTCCTAGAGCAATCTTATCGGGTACATACTAACACACGTGCCCCAGTTTGAAAAATGGGGTAGGTAAAATTCAGGGTGCTTACCTTTGTATGGTCACATGGTTGGAGAATAAAAGACCTGGATTTTTTTTTTGATTATGATTTCTGCTTCATCCCAGCTTTTTGTTCATGCAGTCATTCATGATTCTGTAAATGACGGCTGAGGATGTTCTCTGACACAGGTCCCATGTAGGCCGCTTGAGTGGTGTACACTGCTTTACTTTTAGGAATTCGTGTCTTTGTTGATAGTGTATGTGCCCTCAACTCCCAGACTATGTCCAGCTCCTAGTAAGACATGGACACATTTCAAAGGTCTCCTAGTGTAAAATTCACCTTGGCCTCCCCCTTAATTCTAAGCTCCAGCTAGCAGACAATAAGCCGTGAGAATGGTGACTAAGCCAGTCCAGATGGCGTGGTGCTCAGAACCTAGGAAAGCTGGAGAGGAAATTTAAACGGAAGTTATTGTTTCTCCCAGAAACAATATGGGAAATTCCTATTAAACCCTGGTCCCAGGCATAGAGAAGGTAACCTCCTTAATATGTAAGAATACTTGTTGTTAAAACCCACAGTTGTGCAGTACTGACCTTGGCCCTGCTCAGTGTGGCCGGTCTTTGTGGATGCACGGAGAAAGACTAGATCTGCTCCCCGTGGAGGAAGAGCCTTTTGAACGTGAACCTTCTCACCTGCACCCTTTCGTGATAACAAAGGCCAAGCCCCGAAGATAAGGGGCGGGGCTGAAGGACTCCACGAGTAGCAAAATAATCCAGGTAGAAAAAAGATCCAGCACGAAAAGGTTATTGGCACCCTTAACTTTTCATTCCAGAGTTATGGCTATGTGGGATGCTGTCTTTCTAGGGGAAAGTGAAGTTAATGGTCTTTATGTATTTATGAAACATGCCCATCTCGGTCGTTAGTCCCGGCATGTTGATACTGTGTCAGATGCTTGACCAGAAAAGCGTGAGTTTCCCAAATGTGGGAACAGCTTAGGGAGTCCTATGCAAGGGCCCACATCTGACAAATGACAGCAAGGTCCAAGCCCAAATATTTCTGACCACGTGGCCTATATGCTATAGCTATATGGGCTCAAAGACTTGGTAATGTTTCAGTTCTACACATATTCCAGGCAGAAGCCAGCTGGCCTCTGAGTGGACCCTCTTCAGAATCCTTTGTTTTAGTTTGCAGAAGGCTCCTTCCTGGATGGGCTCTACTGGAAGGCGGAGGCGGGTAACCACACGCAAGCCGATAACCGAAGCTTCATTTTCTACGAGAACCTGCTGCTAGGAGTGCCTCGTCTACGCCAGCTCAGAGTCAGAAACGGATCCTGCTCCATTCCTCGGGACTTGCGAGATGAAATTAAAGAGTGCTATGACGTCTACTCTGTCAGTAGTGAGGACAGGACTCCGTTTGGACCGCGAAACGGAACTGCGTAAGTGGCTGTGACGTATCCCTCGAATAGTCCTGGGTCAAGCTGACCTTTTCTCCTTGTTTTCTCTGACCTCTCTTCCCCTTTTTGTTTCTACACAGACATTTCAAAAAGACTGAATTGTTCGACATATAACCCAGGAAAAGGAGGAGGTCTGAGCCTTTAGAGGGTCTAAGATGCTTCGGTCTTATTTCTTTTTAGGGCAAACAGGATTGTTCCTTGACTCATTTTAGTAGTTCTTAGAAACATGTCTTTGTTCAGAGTGTGATTATTTGAGGTGCAGACTTAAGGGTCCTGAAGAGATGGCTTGGTGGTTAAGAACACATACTGTTCCTGTGGGCACAGGTTTGGATCCCAGCACTGCTCCCAGGGGGCCTGCAACCACCTGTACCTCCAGTTTCAGGGAAGGATCTTACGTTCTCTTTTGGTCTCTGTGGGTGCCAGCTTGCATGTGGCACACATGAACACACAGACTCTCTCTCTCTCTCTCTCTCTCTCTCTCTCTCTCTCTCTCTGCTTGCACGTGGCACACATGAACAGATTCTCTCTGTCTCTCTGTCTCTCTCACACACACACATACGTACACACAGACACACACACACACACACATAAATAAAATGAATCTTTAAAATAGATTTCTCCATCACCTTGTTTACATTTTGTTTTATTTCTTTGTCTCCTTTAATTTATTTTTCCTTATGTTTATTCTGCACCCTCCAGAATATGATTGCTGGCATGCAGATTCATAATTCCTTTTCTGGAATGTCACTTTGTCCCACACCATTGATAAGAGACATTGATAGATCGACTCTATGCCAGACCCTATTCATAGTTATATCTTATCTCCACCCTACAGAATCCCTCTAAGGCAGGTTTCCTCTCATGTCATAAGAAACAAGGGAGAGATAGTGAGTGACTTAGTGCACGTGTCCTTCTTGTGTACAGTTTTCACTGGGGCCTTTGAGGGATGTAAATATCAATCAGTCATCAGAAAAGGTACAGTGGGAACATGGTGCCAAAGGTGTCTGCTCTATGGGCAGGCAGGTCAAGACTCTTAAGCTCAAACACATTGGGAATAAATCATTTTAATTTACTTAATTTACTAAGCATCAGGGCCCTCCTTACCAAACTGAGGCCAGTAACTGTGAGGGTTCACTAAGAAAACAAATAAAAGCGTTTTTCCCTGCGATCATTTTTACATATTTTATCCCAGCAGGCAGCAACTATCTTCTGCTTTGTGACAAGGCTTTCCCTGGTTTGCCCTGTTGTCTGTTTGATTAGGTGGATCTACACGAGTGAAAAGGACTTGAATGGGAGCAGCCACTGGGGAGTCATTGCAACTTACAGTGGAGCAGGCTATTATTTGGATCTGTCCAGGACCAGAGAGGAAACGGCTTCTCAGATTGCCGGCCTCAGGAGGAACTTCTGGCTGGACCGGGGGACCCGAGCCACTTTCATTGACTTTTCAGTGTACAACGCCAACATTAACCTGTTCTGTGTGGTCAGGTGTGTGTTGTGGGCTGTAGCCTTCCTATTTCTAGGTAGTTACCTGTATATCCGTTTCTGGAAATAAACTGGAGAAACCCATCTTGCAGCTGGCTAAGGGGGGGTACCAAGAATCAAGGCCGCAGGTTTGGTGAGATGGATATTTGGAGAAGGGGTTTAAGATCCTGAAGTGCTATGATTTGAAAAGAACCTTAACCCTGGTCAGGTGTATCTCTTTTCTAGACTCTATCCAGTCAAAGCACTGTAGGGAGGTTTCTGTTGTTGAGTTGCTTGTTTTTACCGTTTTCTTCAGCCATTATAAGGATGGCTGCCCTCCATCACCAAGTCCTCTGGCTACCAAACCTTGGCTCCTCTCCCTGAGTGTCCCCACTTTTGTGGTTTAGACTCGTAAACGACACATCAGGCTCGAGGCATGGACGGTGCTGCTGCCATGGCCACTGTTGGAGGCTGTGACAAAGGTTCTGTTGCCTTGTCCCACTCTGCGTCCTGTAAGCTGCTCGGGGCGTATGGTGCCAGTTCCTGTTTCCAGCTATTCGGATGTGTCAGAGAACAGATCAAAGAGCCCTGCACTTGAATGTAGTGGGAGCTGCAGGCAGGCCTGCTTTGCATCCCGCCCGGCTCCTGCGTGGTTAGCTTTACACCCGAAATAACACAAACTGTATTCATTTAAACACTGCCTGGCCCATTAGTTTCAGCCTCTTTCTCACATCTTGATTAACCCATATCTAATAATCTGTGTAGCACCATAAAGTGGTGCCTTACTGGGAAGATTCTAGCCTACATCCATCTTGAGCTGGAGCTTCATCGCGTCTGGCTCAGAGAGGAGAGGTATGGCATCTGACTAACTTCCCAGCATTCTGTTCCGTCTACTCCACCCACCTAAGGGCCGGCCTATCAAATGAGCCAGGCAGTTTCTTTATTATCCAATGAAATCAACTCAGACAGAAGACTCTCCCACATCACTTGGAAAGCTTGCATTCAGCAAAGATAAACAAAAGAAACAAGTCGTGTAGTATGGTAAATTGTAAGTACCATTTAAAACCAAGGAATAGAGCAAGGCAAGAGTTTGTCCATGTTCACTCTCCATGCCACACCAGCACCCCAAGATCACGCCCATCAGTCACCTGCATATACATTTCCACAGGAAGTAGGAACGGATTCTCATAATACTAGTGTTTTGTAATAATTTTCACATTAAATTCAACTCTGATTTAACAGGTAATTAGGTTTTGCCAGTGTTTGTATTTATCAACTTTTGCTGAACATAATACTTCTTTAAACTAAATAGATCATTTAATTAGAAATGAATGAGATGAATGGGAGTTGATTATAATTGCCATTAAGCTTTTCATAACGATCCCAGTGTTGATTTGAAGAGGAAGTAGTCAGGCTACTCTGGCTCATTAGAAAACGTTTGATTTCAGGATGTCTTAAGTTTGTTGTTTTGTTTTTTATCTATTTACTTATTTATTTATTTATTTATTTATTTATTTATTTCCACATCGTCCCTAGAATTCTAAGATGGCCATCAGGGCAGTTACTCCACTCCTTTCTAAGTCCCCAGGTGGTTAACAAACCTGGAGCCTCAGTGGGGCAGAGGTGCTATGACGCACAGGGGCCTCTTGCTTCCCTCTTGCTCACACTAAGGCTGAAATGAGACCCATTGCCTTTAGAATGGTGCTCGACATCAAATAGGAAAATTGACAGTGAGCTGACAGGATTTCCCATCTTCCAGAGTCCTGACTTTGACTTGGGCTTGAGGTTTGGCCCCTGTTCTGTGGCGGAGGACATTGTGATGCCAGACACATGATTAAGGAGACATTCTACTTATGCGGAGGTAGTTCTAGTTATTAAATCACTGAGCCATCACACTGTGACACCTGCACAGTGGAATTTGTTAAGAAAAGTCCGCAGCTCAGTTAGAGATGTAGTAAAAACACAAAACAAAAAAACCCAAAAAATAGTGGCTAACTGTATTAATATAAAACAGGGACTGTCCTGTTCCAGACAGCAGGTGGGTATTGAGTCATAGACAACCTTTTCAAGGGAAAGCAGTTAGCAAGCTGAAGAGCTCATTAGATGTTATATAGTTGCTGAATAAATGAGCGACTCCAGCATTTTATAGTTCTAAATGCATGTCCTGTGTCCACACAGGTCATCCCTGTTTCCCAGCTTGAGGTAATTTGTTGTGGCTGTGGTTTTCACCTCACAGTGCAGGGACAGCGCATGCTTCCTTTACTGATTCTCCCCCACATTGCTATTTTAATTGTTCTTTTTGCAATGCAGATTACTGGTGGAATTCCCAGCAACAGGGGGCGTGGTGCCCTCTTGGCAGTTCCAGCCTGTGAAACTGATCCACTATGCCACAGCCTTTGATTTCTTCCTGGCAGCCTGTGAGATTATCTTTTGTTTATTTATCCTTTACTATGTGGTGGAAGAGATATTGGAGATTCGGATTCACAGACTACACTATTTCAGGAGTTTCTGGAATTGTCTGGATGTTGTGATTGTTGTGGTAGGTTGGAAAGAAATGTAGACATTACCGCTATCCCTCACTTCCTCTGTGGCTCCTAACTTCCCTGATGTCTCTCTTTGATTTTCTCTCTGTATTCTAAAAGCTTGTTCATTTGCAGTCTTTCATCTCAGTGTTGGGGATCTTGATATTTCTAGTAAGAATTCTAATTTTTTCTGTTATATTAACTTCTGTGTTACACCTTTTTATGTCTCATTTTGTATGAGGAACCTTCCTGATTATTATGTGGATGTTTTTATTGAACTCTGACTTAATTGAACACATAAGTAATTAAATTGGTCTTTGATATGTCATATGAGATTTGTAGGCTAAAACTATGGGGAAATTTTTTGTAATAATACTTTTATGCTAGTGAAAATTGAGGGTTTTTTTTTTTGCAAGTATCAATTTATGACAAGAAGAAACAGTCTGAAAATCTTTGTGTAATGCAGAAAACATCCTGTAGTTTGGAACTCCTGTCACACAGTCTAGAGGAAACAAAATTTAAACTGTATCCATCAGCCACATCCTTTGCTTTCTTCCAGAGCCCTTGGTATAAAAATTCATTTTTCTAAGCTTTTCCTTTTTCAATAGCATATAAACTTTTGTCTTCTTGTATTTTTAAGTTCATAACAGTATGCCTAATTATCATATATTTAAACTGTCTTTGACACAGCTGTGCCACGTTCCATTGTGTGTCCGATTCCCACTGTCTCACCATTCCACAGAGCTCTCTTGACATCTCACGAGGACTGCATTACCAAGGAGCAGTCTCCTGTCAGCCCTCTCCCTGACAGCATTCTTTCCTCATTCCAAGTTAAAGTTGCTTCACAGTTGTGACCCATTTATTAAGTTTTTATCAAGTATTCTCCACTAGAATTTGTTGGTAAAATACAGAGCATGTTGTTCATGTGTGAAGGAACAAATACTTAAGACACAAGAGGGAACCGTGTGGGCGTGCACTGCGTGGCAACAGTGGCATTAGCACCAATGATAACAACAGTAGGAAAATGGCTTAGGCTTTAAGACCAGTGTGCTTGGCACATGCCCAGACGTCTTATAGTGAAAGGTTTGTTCCAGCCACTGGCTCTCTCCTTTGATTGGCCCCCTCCTTACTGAGTTGTGTACTTGTGTGCTTCAGAAAGCGCTTCCACTTGAAATAGAAGTCCTTTCAGAATGCATGGCCCGAGACCCACCAGACGCTGGTGCCACCCCCCCTCATGGTGTTCTTGTTATATCACGGTTATGCATGGCAGGGTAACTACTTGAGCCACGTGTTACTGAAGTATTAAACCCGAGCAATGTTAGGAAAAAAAAATCAGTACTAAAGGAAAGGAGAGGCAACAGGTGTCTAAATTATTGTTCAGAATATTTCTCTATCAGTGATGGCAGAGTACAGACCACACACTTATTACATTATTACTTATTACTTATTATTACTTATTACTTATTATTATTACAGACACACACTTATCGAATTATTCTACAGGACAATGCTTGGAACCAGAATGTGAAAAATTGCCTTTTGGCTTATATATAATTATATTCAGGTCACGGAGAATAGAACTGTCAAAAAGCAAGTGCTATATGGAAATCAATTTCAGATTTCTTTTAAAACCAATACTACCAAAATTAGTCAATATTGAACATTTTAAATCTTGAATGCTGGTCAGTCAAAAAGTTAACTGTACCCTGATTTACTGAATGTGTCAGTAGGTATAACAGGTATAGCCATGGAAACAAAAACATGCATAGAATTTAAAGGAAACAATTTAGTAGAATTCTAGCTTTTAACATTCAGCTATATTTCTATTTACTATATAGACTGTAAACATGGATACTACATGTTACAAAAATACTTTTAAAGTCTATCTAGCAAGGAAAGTTTCTAGTATTATAGTTCGGTGGTTCATGTTCATATTTCATATCAAACGGGTTTGCTTATCGCCTATCCATACCAGTAATATGCTTTTAACCACCCACCTACCCAGAGATGGTCAGGTTTCCCCTCCTCCACCAGTGAACTGCATCACACACGCTCTGGAGACCTCTGGGCATTAGTTGCTGATATAGAAGTCAAAAGTGGCTTTTTTTTTCTCTCTAGAGCGATAGCATTGTGCAAACATCTCTTTGAAGGCTTATCTCTTCCAGCTTTTAATTTTACTTTAATCTAAGTGCTTCCAGTACTTAATTCAGACACTTGGGCTTTGATCAGGTTCATCCAGGTCTTCTTTGGAAGCTTTGCCGCCTACATAGAGGGAGAGGCATCCCTGCTGGCGCACCTGGGTCAGGAGTGCTCTGAAAGAAGACCATGGGTTTTGTTTTACCCAGGTGAAATTTAAGTCGACTTTAAAATTATATATACACTCAATATCTCGCAATCACACTGATACGGTTCCTTGTGTCTTTCTGTTCTGTTTCTCTGGCAAGTATACTGAAGCCTCCAGGCTTGGGTCAGTTAGCTGGCCGCTTGTCCTAGCTCATTATCTTTTGGAATTACTGGAAAAAAATACTTTAGTGTTGGGAGCAGTGAGACCCCAGATCCTGAATTTCTTGTAAACAACTTGTTTTCCCCTGTTCTGAGTGCCTACAGCTGCTCTGAGCATGAGACCTTCAGCAGTTCCTGATGGCAGGAGAGTGGTTTCTGGTGGGTTTGGCTGGGGCGTGACTAGCTCTATATAATCCGCCCCTGAACAAAATAAAGAGGCATTCTTGGGGAATTTAAGGATGACCCGTGTCTCTGTCTGTCTGTGTATGTTTCTGTATTTTAACCTCCAGCCCCCTTGCCCGAAGCTCGCGAACTGAGTAATAGCGCACCTAGCGCAGACACGGGGGCACGGTGCGCAACACTTTAGAAGTCTAAATCCAAATAATGTTGTTGGCTTGGCTTCACTGAGTGAAAACAAGTCATTCATTCAACAAAGATTCCAGATACTAAGCTGTGCTCTATCCAGGTCTTAGACACAGAGGTACACAGGCAACCAACCCTCTGCCCCTCTAAAAGTCATGTTTTGGTTTGGGAGGGGAAGGCCTTTTGTTGATAGAAGTGGGAAATACAAAAAATGTGAGTGTTCAAACAACATGTGTACTCGCAAAAACTCTCCTTTTCTCTTTCCCTATTTTGAAAGAAAACTCAAGGAAAGTCAGTGTGTTAAGGTGATATTGTTTTTGTTTGTATTAAAAACATCCTGATTGGATGATAAATGATCTGAGAGTTAGATAAGAGATTGCCGGATTTGCTCAAACAACAGAAGGGCTTCTTCACCCCTTTCTCCTGACATAGTCAGAGCATCCCAGAGTGTAAAGCAAGTATGAAGATCAGCAGGAGAAGACATAGGGCTCAGTACAGAGCCTTCCTGTGTGAGAAACAGGATTGTGAATCTGGTTCTTTAGCTGTGATGGGCAGCTGGGAGGAAGAAGGCCTTCCCTTTTGCATGTGAGCTTATTTTTGTATGATCTCCTCTGTGTACATACATGCACATACCTGTGCACATGTTTTCAGTTGATAAGGGAATGTCGGCTGTATGTTGTTTTCGTATTTTAGCGGATGACTTTGATGAATGCTATTAGGGGAGTGATATGGCCAGGCCTCCAATCCATATGGAAAACTAGTCATTTCAGGGGGATTATCTGTCTCTAAAATGATGTAGTAAATATAAACTTCTTATCTTCCAGTTATCCATAGTGGCTGTGGTAATTAACATTTACCGAATGTCAAATGTAGAGGGTCTATTGCGGTTTCTCGAGGATCAAAATACTTTCCCCAACTTTGAGCATGTGGCATACTGGCAAATACAGTTCAACAATATAGCCGCTGTCAATGTATTTTTGGTCTGGATCAAGGTAAGTTATATATCACATTCTTCATATATACACACACACACACACCCACACACATATAAATCACACGGGCCATTCTCTTTGGTGAGGTTGACCTGGCCGGGTCAACGTGGCCAGGTTGATGTGACCAGCCAAGGTTGTTGAATAGTTTACATCACGTAAATGGTGGCTTCTGTGAATCTTCCTGTAACTGTGGATGAGATGACGTTGACTGCTGGATTCTTTTCAGATCTGAGGAAGCTCTGCCTAGCTTCCCCACTCGTTCTCTGTGTAAATGGCAGGGCGTCTCATGGACAGTGAGGCCGGATTCTGGACAGACAGAAAACGTCAGCCATTTTGAGTTAGCTGCCAACTTTCCACCAGGCCAGGTTCTGAGACTGTGCCGTGCAAGCGTTAACTCCCGGTCACATGTCCAGTGCGCATTTAAACGAAGATTTTAATATAATTGAAGCTTCACTTCCCCTGTCCCCATAGCCACATTTTATCTATGTGCTGCTAATGGCAACTGTTTTAGGACCATCACAGCAGGTTCTCAGAAGCAGCTTCCAGAGAGGGTACTTACCAGCAGCGCTGACACTGCAAGGCCTGGGGCTAATCAAAGGCATGGACCTCACATTGCATTTCTCATGTTGTCATGCCCTGACTAACTGTGTAGGGTAACTCTGACATGGCAAAGATGCACCAAAACTATTTTCTGGTATATTTTTTGTTACCTTTTTTCCCCTCTTTCAGTTTAATCCCTTGGGGGACAGTATCATTGTTTATCAGTCACATTTAAGCTTGTTTTTATTGTATTGTAACTGACACAGGATGTGAACAACATGAGGCAGAAGCTTTGCTGTGCTCACTGTGACATTCCCAATCCTGAGGACAGTAGCTAGCATGGGCTAGATACTCAACAAATGCTTTATACTAATATATTGCTAGTCCTAAAGACAGTACCTAGCATGGACTAGGTGCTCAAATACTTGACACTGTTACTTTCCCAGCCATGGGGACAGTAACAAGCATGAACTAGGTACTCAAATACTTTACACTGCTACCCTCCCAACCCTGAGGACGGTACCTAGCATGGGCTAGGTGCCCAACAAATACATTTTATAGTAAGATAGATGTTCCTAGAGTTGAAAGAGACAAAAAGTAAATAATGTCTCCCCTGTTTTTTTAAGTATGATAAATGTAAATTACATAATACCATGTTCACCCTTTTACATGCTTGCTTCAGGAGCATGAAGTACCCAGCAGTGTTGTATCTATGACTACTGCACATCCCCAAACATTCTTGCAATCCCAACAGGAAATGCTGTATCCCAACTCATCAACTTTCCATTGTGTTAATGTCCCAGTGAATTTGACTGTTCAGAGTACCTCGAGTAGATGAAGGCGTACAACGTTTGAGGTTTTGCATCTGCCTTATTTCATTTAGCACACTCTCAGAGTTCATGCCGTATGGCATGACACATCACATTCCCTCTTATGGTAGAATAGTTCCATTGTATGTGTAGAGGACATTGTACCGCCCGTTCATCTACTGCATTGTATGTGTGGAGCACATTGTACCGTCCATTGACAGTTCCATTATGTGTGTAGAGCACATTGTACCATCCATCCATCTACTGACGGTGTTCCTCTGTTACAGCTCTTCAAATTCATCAGCTTTAACAGGACCATGAGCCAGCTCTCCACAACCATGTCTAGATGTGCCAAAGACCTCTTTGGATTCACCATTATGTTCCTCATTGTTTTCTTGGCATATGCTCAGTTGGCATACCTTGTCTTTGGCACTCAAGTTGATGACTTCAGTACTTTCCAAGAGTGTATGTAAGTATCTATGAAATAAAACAGAAAAGTTTTTTTCTATAAACGTATGAAAGTGTCAAATAATATTTTTAAAATTTATTTTAGGATAAGTTCAGTCAGAGCTGGCATAGCATTTCTACTAGCAAGCAAACGTTCTTGTCACCATCTGACTAGCAAATGTTCAGAATAAAGACACGTTGACCATCTGACTAGCAAATGTTCAGAATAAAGACACATTGACCATCTGACTAGCAAATGTTCAGAATAAAGACACATTGACCATCTGACTAGCAAATGTTCAGAATAAAGACACATTGACCATCTGACTAGCAAATGTTCAGAATAAAGACACGTTGAAACCTTCTTCTATAAGCGTTGTCCCAGCAAAGGGCATCCAGTGTTTGGAAATGTGGATTCTTAGGGAAACAGCCTTCAGGTAGGGAGACCGAGTGGGACCGAGTGGGACCGAGTGGGACCGAGATCTTCCCAACACCCAGCCCAGGTGGGAGTTTTAAATGGCCGTTTACAGGGAGGTGCACACGTGTGGAATGCTTAGCCCTGGGTTCCACCCTAGGGGTCTGTCCTCTCTCCCCTCCCTTCATATAAGGAGGCCATTTGCCTCCATTGTCATTCCTCTTGAACAGTGTTGCCTTGTATCTTAAATTTCGACTTCTAAGCGATAAAACACATTTCTAATATTGTAGAGAAACTAAAACCAGTTTATAAATCTTCAGTCTTTTTCCAGTGTCCCCAAATATATCAAAAAAAGTCATCAAAACGAAACAAAAAAAAACCCCAATATTCTGATTGCCGCATGTGCCGTTCAGAGTTACTAGGTGGTGAGGGAAAGAGTGGATCAAAACTGTGGAGCTGGTGTGGCTTTGGGAGGGGTCCCTAGTTAATCTTGCTTGTTGACGAAAGCCAGGAAAGGAAGTGATGTCCCTGACAACGTCTAGCCGCTGTGACCTCACTTTCATGACTGTGACAGCGATGGAGCTTTGAACTCCACAATTTTGTCCATCTTTCAATATGCATGTTTTCATCATTTTTTCGATATTTATTTATTTATTAGGTATACAATATTCTGTCTGCGTGTATGCTTGCAGGCCAGAAGAGGGCACCAGACCCCATTACAGAGGGTTGTGAGCCACCATGTGGTTGCTGGGAATTGAACTCAGGACCTTTGGTATAGAGCAGGCAATGCTCTTAACCGCTGAGCCATCTCTCCAGCCCCGTATTCATCATTTTTTGTTTAAAGATAATTTAACTTCAAGGCAGGCGTGACCATTACAAAGATTTGAGTTACCTGGTTTACCCAGATGATTGTGTATTCTTGCTACACAAATCATCTACTAATCAGATTTAGTACTGAGCAGAAATGACGTATGTAACATGAAACCATGAAACCAGATTGTGTATCCTTGCTATACAAATCATCTACTAATCAGATTTAGTACTGAGCAGAAGTGACGTATGTAACATGAAACCATGTTATTCTAAAAGGCTTCATCAACTGACAGTAGAAATGACAGACTTTCCCAACGAGCCGACAGTTTTCAGTTTCTTGGCAGCGATCTCACACTCCCCAGACGGTCCCAGCGTATGACATCGTCTGTGATAAGTGTGCATCCACACCTGGACCGGCTGGATTTGCATTGTGTTCTGTTTTTCCCGTAGCTTCACTCAGTTTCGCATCATTTTGGGCGACATCAACTTCGCAGAGCTCGAGGAAGCGAACCGGGTTTTGGGGCCACTTTATTTCACTACTTTCGTGTTCTTTATGTTCTTCATTCTTCTGGTATGTATATGCACGCACATGTATTTTACAGTGAGGTGATTTAAATCACCACCGTCTCCTTTCTCTCAGGCGTGACCACCTATCATTTTTAAATAAATACATGGAAAGCAGAAAAATGTTGATTTTTAGAAAACCTTTTATGTTCATTGATCTACAGTTTTCGGACATATTGTTTTTCCCGTGGTCTTTCAGTCATCTATATATGTGTGTCTAGCCATTATAAAGTAATTACGAGTGCAGGTTTATCAAGTTCCTAAGTGGCGCTTTGCCTCCCCAGTGGGACCTGCTTGCCTGCTTACACAGTACGTTGTCTCTTACTGCCACCTTCGTCACTTGCTGGTGTGATTTCTGTTCCCCCTTTTCTTTGAGAAAATAGGAATTTACAGAGCAACTTAGAAGTAGGACGTCAAGAGTCATTTCAATTCTTTAAAATACGTTCTGTGTACCTCACATGAGTAGATGATAGAATATGGTTTAAGTAAGTTGATTGTTAAAACTTGAAGAGCTCTTCAGAGTTCTACACAATAACATAAATGTTTTAAAAGTAGAAAACTATAACTCTTCCATCTGTACATAAATGCACTAATAGTTTGTAGCTTTTTATTGTCTCTTTGTAAAATATGTCAAAAGGTGTGTTCTGACTTCTGTTATGAAACATTTTGACCAAGCTCAACTTGAAGAGGAATAGGTTTATTTGCCTTACATGCTACAGCCCATCGTGAACACAGACAGTGTAGCAATCAGGGCCGGACCCGAGGCGGGAACTGAATGACACAGATCTGTGCTGCCCACTGACTTGTTCTCATGGCTTCTTCAGCTTGCTCCTACAGCCCAGGACCACCTGCCCAGGGGCAGTACTGGCCACGGCCCTCTCACACCAGTCACCAATCAAGAAACTGTCCTGCCCCCAGACTCGCCTACAGACCAGTCTGAGGGAGCCGATTTTTCAGTTGAGGTTTCCTCTTTCCAAGAGACTCTAGATTGTGTCGAGTTGACAACAGCTCACCAGCATAGCATGGTTTTGTAAGTGACTTAGTGGAGAAATACTGCTTCAAAGAGTATGAGCGCAAAACCTAATTAGTGACTGCGTGATTATTCAGCTTTGGTAAAACGGTAAACCAAAAAGGCATGTGTCAGTGTTTAGATTACTTTCAAAATGTATCTGAGTCTTATTCTTTGTTTTACGAACAGAACATGTTTTTGGCCATCATCAATGACACTTATTCGGAAGTGAAATCGGATCTGGCCCAGCAGAAAGCGGAAATGGAACTCTCAGACCTTATCAGAAAGGTAGGCTATGCCCTAATTCCACAGCTGTTTTCCTACATACAAAGGAACATTATTTTAATCAGCTTTCCAAATCAACGCTGATTCCCTGAAATTATTTGTAGGGTAGATCACCTTACTTCAGAGATAAGTTAAATGTTTTCTTTGGTGGGAGGCTTGATAGATAGGTTAGGACTTAAATTTTGAGGATCCTTTTATGATCTGAATTCAATTTTAAAATGATCTTTTTGTTCTTACTCAGTCCCCCATAGTCTTGAGTCACACAAACTGAAAGGGGTTGTGGCACAAACATTTAATTCTGCCCTTCTGTCTAAGTTAGCAATTGAGCTGAGATGGAAGGAAGGCAGACACTCTCCTCTAACCCTGGCCTTTCTGTGTAGTTAGCAATTGAGCTGAGATGGAAGGAAGGCAGACACTCTCCTCTAACCCTGGCCTTTCTGTGTGGAAGACCGAAAGGAAAGGTTCCTAGTTCCAGGCCACAGCTTGGAGTTCCTTGTAATTCTTAACGAGGAGGGAAGGGTAGAAAAGTGCTTTGTTCCTCTCTCTGTAACTTCCTTTGGCTTAAAATTAAAACTTACATAAAAATAAATATATGCATAGACACCTTCCCATCCCAATAGGGTGAATACTGTTTTTCTGTTCAAACCTAAGCCCTGTAGTGTGTGGATTCTGTTTTAAGCGAAAACTTCAGCTTCATAAAGTCCCTTGGACAGAACCTAAGTGCCTGTTGTCTTGGGTGTTCTACCACAGTTGATGGCGTTTTGCTATTTTTTAGTGTGAGCAAGAGCACTCCACACAGGAGACTTCTGATATTCAAAAAGTTCCATTATGGCATGGTTACATACCATCAGGCCCCCAACCATAAGGGCTCAAATTTATTTTATCACAAAATATTGTGGGACATGGTGCAGTTTGTAGAGGTAACATTCGAACTCTACTGTTAACTGTTTAGTCTACAGATGCCCACCTAAGTAACAGGTTGTGATCCTTCATTCTGTTCTGATTGGCCACGGGACAGCTCTGCTTTAGTTCACATACACAAAGCATGCGGCCTCGCCTTCTTGCCTCTCTGACAAATCCGTGTTTTCTATAGGAAACGAGAAGGGAGCTGCAGAGGTGTTTGGGTGGTTAAGAGCACTTGCTGCTTTATCAGAGGATTGGCGTTTGGCTCCCAGCACCCTCGTGGAAGCTCACAACTGGCTGTAGCTCCAGTTCAAAGATTTTGTCACCCTCTTCTCACCTCTGTGAGCACCCACAGGCACATGTGCATAATACACACGTGCATGCACACACATAAAAAATATTTCGTAAAAGTAAACAACCTGACTGAGAAAGAGAGAGACATGGTTGCTAGAAGTATTAGCTTACTGTGGGAAGGTAGTCTCAGCTGCCGATTGAAGGATCCAGGTAAACAGCTAAACAGTTTAGCGAAGATCTGTTTATCACAAAATAAATAATACACAATTTAATGAAAACATGTTAGAGGGAATGACTTGCAAATAAATGTCATGTTAAAGTAACTCTTAGGAGGGTGTCGCAGTGAGGAGACAGCATGGCCAAGGCAAATTGTCAGAAAAGCATTTAATAGGGGCTTGCTTAGAGTTTCAGAGGCTGAGTCCGTGGTCATTGTGGGAGCATGGCATCAGGCAAGGAGGCCTGGAACTGGAGCAGTAGTTGGGAGTTAACATCTCAGAGGAGAGATAGAGATAGATAGAAAGAGAGACTGAGAATGGTTTGAGCATTTGAAACCTCAAAGCCTACCCACCCCCAGGTTCACACCAACAAGGCCACACCCAATTCTTTCCAAATAGTTTCACCAACTGTGGACCAAGTATTTAAAGATATGATTTGGTGAGAGCTGCTATTCAAACAGAGAGATTTTTTCAGTAATAAATGAGAAAAAGAAAAAATGTTAGGAGCTGATCTGTTTGTAGAGAGGGTGTGACAATTCACCAACAGAGCAAGAGTGTTCAGCTCACACTTAAGGGTGTAATAATTCACCAACAGAACAAGTGTGTTCAGCTCACACTTAAGGGTGTAATAATTCACAAACAGAACAAGTGTGTTCAGCTCACATTTTTGTTCAGAATCCTGGATACGTTTACAAAGACATTAAAGACTTGTTTACCAAGCTCATAACAATATAAGTTTCCTTGCACTCAGTAAATATTGGACTTGGTTTTATGTTTCTATAAATATAAAACTGAATATAGAATTATAAATAAATAATTAATAAAGTTCATAAAACAATTAATTTTGTTCTTGATTATTCAGTCACTTTACACAATTCAGCCTTATAGCCCTGCTTATCATACCAGAGTATGTCTCTCTGCTTCACTTCTGCAGCACTGGGATGAGCCCAGGACTCCCACATGATTAGCTAATACTTATCAGTGGAATATTTCCTTAGCGCTGCCTCCAGTTTCTTGAAAACCCTCAGGCTTATTTCACTGACTTAAAAATTGTTTTTACCTCTTAGAAAATTCTTTGCTATTCTATGAAAAACGAACAATCCATAGCTTCTCCATAATCCCTTATATTCTGGGGAGTAAACAGCTATAGAATTCAAGGTGGCTTACATTTGAAGTATAAACATACATATTTAACTTTATATTTCAAATGTAACTTTTTATTTCAAATGTAAACATACACATACATATACATACATATAAGGAAGAAATCTTTAGTTCCTGATTTATTGAAAGACCCTGAGTTCTGCAAGTTTTATAGAAAACTGAGATTACATTTGTTACTCATTCACCAACACATTTTTCTTGAATTACCATCTTCTACCAAGGGCTGAACTTTCAATAGTTTCGCTGTAACTGACAAAATTCAAAAGGAGAATAAACAAAATCATGTCTTTTTTTTTTTCTTTTCAATAGGGCTACCAAAAAGCACTGGTCAAACTAAAACTTAAAAGAAACACTGTAGACGACATCTCAGAGAGTCTCCGGCAAGGTGGGGGCAAGTTAAACTTTGATGAACTTCGGCAGGACCTGAAAGGGTGAGGGCTGCACTGTAGAACCTGGGCGCGCCTACTGTACATGTTAATTTGCTGACAAGATGTTGTTTCTGCCCCAAGTACTGGTAGAGAAATGTTTGTCATTTGGGGAAGCAGGTATCTTTCTGGAGCATGCTGTATATCTCCCTTCCTTCTGCATTCTGATGTTTCGATGTTCAGGCTGGACCATGGACTGAATAAATTCACCTTAGTCCTCTCAACGCTTTCAGGAAAGGCCATACTGATGCAGAAATTGAGGCCATATTCACTAAATATGACCAGGATGGCGATCAGGAGCTGACGGAACGTGAGCATCAACAGATGAGAGATGACTTGGAGAAAGAGAGGGTGAGCACTTGAGGGGATGCCTGGACTCAGTAGCCCCATGTTCTAGTCCTTTCTCTCCTCATCCTCTCTCCTCACAGCCTCAACCTACACACTGATAGTCTGCTTATTCACCTTGTTTATCCCTGTTTTAAAATGTCAATCCATGAACTAAAAACTGGGAAACCGATCTGGAGCACACTAGTTTTCCTGTTGGTAAATTTTTTTGTGAGGTCTTGGTATGTTGGCCCCTATTGGAAGACTCCATATTCTTCAGGAGGACCTGGACTTGGAACACAGCTCTTTGCCGCGTCCCATGAGCAGCAGAAGTTTCCCTAGAAGCCTGGATGACTCGGAGGAGGAGGATGATGAAGACAGTGGGCATAGCTCCAGGAGGAGGGGCAGCATCTCCAGCGGGGTTTCCTATGAAGAGTTCCAGGTGTAAGTACAAAGGTTCCCCCGTTTCTGTTGACCAGGGCTGAAGTGAAATGACATGGCTCTCACGGCGTTAAACATTTGCCTCTTTTCGTGCTAATGTCATTTCTTTAAAATAGGTTTTAGGAGTATTTTTCTTTTAATAGTAGATCAGCATTATAAGAAATTAGGGAAGCAGAGATAAACATTAATATCCTCTTTGTTCCTTCCAACCAAAATATCTTTTTTTTTTTTTTAAAGTCTAAGTCCCATTTTATTTTTCCAAGGTGTTTTCTTCTGTCTCTACGAAGCCACTTTACATGGGCTTTGGTGGGGGTCGTGGTGCAGCACCAGCAGGTCTAAATCGTGGTGGGTGTGTTCGGTCCTTCCGAGCTTCCCGAGATCGATTCCTGACCACCTTGCTATGAATAGCACAGCTCACACAGTAATGCAGCTTGACATAGAGTTTGGGGAGCACATAAGCGTCGAAGACACCTGCTTCGGATATGTCTCTGACGGCAGCCGGTGACGATGTTCCGAATGACGAACTTCTTAATGGCCTTGTCCTTGGGCACACAGCGGGCGCAGTTAGTGCAGCGAATTGGCTGCACGTGGCCGCGGCCCTTTGTGGCACGACCGTTGTTTCTCCCTTTTTTGGTCATCTTGGAGCAAAGTCCCGGAAGACCAACCAAAATATCTTAACAAATTTTAGAGTCCGTGTGTCCTTTTACATGTATGTGTCAGTGCTTTTACATGTCTTACGGCCTAACACATGGTCTGTCCTTGAGGACATTAGACAGCTGTCAGTTCCTGTCCTCTATTTCCCTGTTGACTTTATGCTTGTTTACTTCTATCTGCTTTGGAGAATGAGGTAATCACATCTCTATTAGTCAATTATTCATTCCTCCCTTTAATTCTAAAAAGTTCTGCTCAGTGTTACATGAGGCTGCTAGGTGCATACATGTTCATAACAAGAAGTCTCGGTACCTCAGGCCTCCTTTCAGATATCTTTATCATAAGTGAGATGTGTTGCTTTTCTCATGAGAACATAGCTTAGTGACATTCTTCGTACATTATAAACCCTTATTTTTCTTGTTTTCATTTTTTCCTTTGTTTTTATCTTTCCTTCCTTCACTGTGTATGTCTACATGTGTAGCTCTAAGTTTATCCTACTTACAATTTTCTGAGTGTCTTGAATTTGCAATGTTCCTTGTCAAACCTAGGACCTAGGGAAAGTATTATTTGAAGAATTATTCAAGCATTTTAGATGTCATATGTTCTCACTTCTCTTCAGCTGCCTTTTTGATAAGTGGTTTTCATTTGTCATGTGTTCATGAGAAAATTTCCAGACCTTCAGAAGGATTGAGTTTTTAAAAATAATTTTGAATAGCTAATTCTCTCTCTCTCTCTCTCTCTCTCTCTCTCTCTCTCTCTCTCTCTCTCTCTCTCTCTCTCTCTCTCTCTCTCCTTTTCCCCCTGAGACAGTGTTTCTCTTTATGGTAGCCTTGGCTGTCCTGGAACCCATTCTGTAGACCAGGCTGGCTTTGAACTCACAGAGATTGGCCTGCCTCTGACTCCCGAGTGCTAGGATTAAAGGCGTGCACCACCACCACCACCACCTGGTCCTTGTTAGTATTCTTTACTATCCTTGGAAAAGTTGTCTCCAGGGCGTAGTCAGTGGCTGAATCCTAAGGAGAGGGGCCAGGGAGGGAGAATTCAAACTGTTGCCATTTGACATATTTTAAGACATATAAATATTTGTATTCAAAATAATGAGATGTTAAAAGAGCACACTGTTTTCTAACAGTTCTGTTTGCTTATAATTCTATCTCAGAAAACATGATGCAGCGCCATTTCTGGTGTCACCTTAGAAACCTACTGTATAGGTGAATTATGATTTATTTACATGATCTCCTACTAGTTGTTTACCATAGCCACTGTTCAGTGCTGTGCTATTAAAAACCAACTCTGTGTATGTGAATACATTTGTAATACAAAATTACATATATGAAATTTCCTTTAGAATTTTTCCGAAAAATGGTACTTGTGAATAAAGGCTTTTAAAGCTTCAAGCACAATTTTATTGGCAGGAAGAATGGAGGTTATCATCCCCACAAGCAGCCTGAAACAGTTTAAGTCTTGCAAATACTTAGAAAGTATTTCGTGCTGTCATGTTATCTTGGCATTTCCATGGACAGAGTCCTGTGGGCTGAAGGATATGGAGATGTGACTTCTGTGCTCGCTGTCGCCCCCTGCAGGCTGGTGAGACGCGTGGACCGCATGGAGCACTCCATAGGCAGCATCGTGTCCAAGATCGATGCTGTGATTGTCAAGCTTGAGATCATGGAGCGGGCGAAGCTCAAGAGGCGAGAGGTGTTAGGGAGGCTGCTGGATGGAGTGGCTGAGGTGAGCAGTCATGAGCTTAGGACGCTGACTGGTGGACAGGTCTTTATTGACAGGACTGGGGGACAGGTCTTTATTGACAGGACTGGTGGACAGGTCTTTATTGACAGGACTGGGGGACAGGTCTTTATTGACAGGACTGGTGGACAGGTCTTTATTGACAGGACTGGGGGACAGGTCTTTATTGACAGGACTGGTGGACAGGTCTTTATTGACAGGAATGGTGGACAGGTCTTTATTGACAGGAATGGACACACGTGACACTTTTCACTTGGAAATATTGCAGAGGAGCAAAAACTAAAGTTTACATTTACATCATTCACAAATACTGTTTTTCTATTCACTTTTATTTTCAGGATTTTCCCCCTTAAGCAGAAACATTCTTTAGTTCTGTAGAGCACAAAGGTAGTCATCCCATTTTGTAACTCTTAACCCGATTCCTGTCCTCCTCCTTATATAATCTTAGATCAAACAATCTGGAGGCGTGGCTCTTGATACCCCTGTTTGAGAGTGCTCCCAGCAGTGGAGCAAACTATTAAGTGAACAGTTATTCCACCATCTCTCAGAATTGTTATTGTGTTCTGTCTCCACCTCCAGTCTTACATAACTGCACCATATTTTACCTAAAACTCAGTTGCATTGTGGAATAATTTAACAGATAGCATGCCCTGGTTTCTGCTGTTTCTGTAATTTCTTCGTTAGGATGAGAGGCTGGGTCGTGACAGCGAGGTCCACAGGGAACAGATGGAGCGCCTGGTGCGGGAAGAGCTGGAGCGCTGGGAATCGGATGATGCAGCGGCGGCACAGACAGGGCACGGTCTGGGCACACAAGCGGGACTCAGTGGTCAGCCGCACCCCAGAAGCTCCCGGCCTCCTTCCTCCCAGTCTTCAGAGGGCCTAGAAGGCGGAGGCGGAAATGGAAGTGCCAATGTTCACGTGTAATAATCCGCAAGTGTTTGCGTGTGTGTTCCTCAGACACGAAGAGGTTATGTCCAGTATGGCAATGTTAATTACAATATTTATATGCCCGGCTACATGAGGCTGCTGGTCTTTATGACTAATTGTTATAATTTTCTGCACTTTAATTTATTTTACGTAAACTTTACCCATGGTTCAAGGAGGATTGTTTTGCTTTTTCTCATGTGAGAAATCTAGATGTAAATATTGAGTTCAGAAAACAAAACAAAAAAAAATTGAAAATTATGCCCAGTAGCTGCCCTGTCCAAGTCTTCAGGTGACAATGAAGAAGCCTTTAAAAGTTGTTCTGAGTTCATGTCCAGTCCCTGCATTTAGCAGTGGCAGCCCTGGACAATGCCTTAGGGAAAACCAAGCATTTCTTTTCACTCACATGGAACTGCAGAAATTACTGCGCTTCCTTCTAAGAAAGGAGTCTTACTTCACCAACCTTTCTCGGGTGAGCTTTTCTCACAAACGGAGTAGGAAAGAACTCCCGAGCAGAGTCCGGATACGGAGGCACTGCTGAAATGTGTATCAACAGTTGGCATCGATATTAAGTGCTGTCCCTTTTTTGCTATTATATTCCCAGTTTGTGGGACTAAGCATATCATTTATTTTTTTGTATTATTTAACTTTTGTTGGACACTTGGTAAGAAAAGCCGAAAGGATAAATTATAGGATGAAAGGTAGGAGAATTGGAAAGAGTCCTAATCTGTCACTAAACTTGACTTTTCAATTCTTTGTTAGCATAGAAATTTCTCCTGTGTGCCTCATTTGCAGCTGAATCTAATATTAAGATAACTAATGAGTAAGACAAACTTAATATTTTCGTATGCAGTGAAAGTTTTAATTCAGCAGATATGTACATATGAAGCAGTACTTTAAGGAAGTTCTTTTTTTTTTTTTTTTTTTTTTTTTTTTGGTTTTTCGAGACAGGGTTTCTCTGTAGCTTTGGAGCCTGTCCTGGAACTAGCTCTTGTAGACCAGGCTGGTCTCGAACTCACAGAGATCCGCCTGCCTCTGCCTCCAGAGTGCTGGGATTAAAGGCGTGCGCCACCGCCGCCCGGCTAAGGAAGTTCTAAAATGCATAAAAGCTTTATAAAAGTAAAAGTTTGGCTTATGTTTTATCTAAAATATAGTTCTCAAATATTCTTCATTTTATGTTTCAGAATGAAAACATACAATGCAAATTTAGTTCAGTTTCATGTAAGGGGCCTCTAATATTAAGGGGTTTTCCCTTATTAGAAGGGATCAGCTAAATGTTGCATATCAGCAATGGTTTCATTAGGCAAGGGTCTCTCTAAATCGATGGGAGAAATCTATTTCTCAATATATGTTGCTGTTGTTAAAGACTGGGTTTCACTGTCTAATCCTGGCTGGCCTCAGACGCACAGCTCTGTTCCTCCTGCGTGCTGGGATTAAGGACATGTGTAATCACACCAGGCTAAAATGATTGTTTTGAAAAGTGCCGAGTAACCTGGTCTTTTGAGAGCCAAGGACAAAAGCCACGCTGGTTGGCACTCAGCAGATAGAGACCAAGTAGAAGACTGCCCTGGACTTGTGCTGTTCTTGAAATTCTCCAGCATTCATTTAGTTCATCAGACCTGCAACAAACTGCTGAGCAGACAGACCTTTCTAGAAGTGTCTACAGAAGTGAAGCTTGTTGAATTTCCATAATTCTGATGACTCCCCGTCTATTTATCCTCTTTTAAATATGCTATGCTAATGTTTTTTCCCTGGGTATTGAAGTTTGCAGTCCAGGGGTATATTGTATGTATGTATTTACATATGTGTATCATGTTGTTACATGTAAACAAACTTCAACTTGAAGTGCATTCATTATGTGGTATCCATGTGTATTGACCACGTGCCATATATCTGTTATGGTCACTGGAACATCTTTATATGATGCTTGTTATTATACTGTTTCTCATTTAACTTGTAAAATTTTGCAGAACTCTTTTTTCCCTTTTCACATATACATTTATATATTTTTCTACTTTGGTCCTGGGAAGTTCAGTCCCAATCTCTTTTCTATTATCTTCCCCTCTGTAATAGGTATAGTTAAGATATATATCCAAGGTTCTTCTGACAATCAAGAATTTCCTAACTGTAATAATTTGTACATTACTTAATAAAGACTTGACATGGTCCCAAGGTATAAAAAAAGTGTCTGCTTCCATATAAGAAAGAGTTGCCTTTTATTGTGGCATAGACCCTGGAAAAGTACCTTCTTTTCTGTGTCCAGCAAGGACACAAGTAACACGTTTCTATGCTTTTTACACTAAATAGGCATTTAGAGGCTCCCAGTAAACCCATCTCACAGTCTTTTTTCTTCTTCCTCTCAGAAGTATAATCCAGGAGAGAGACTTCAGGACAGGTGACATTTAGGACATACGGGTCATAGGAATGTCAGAGTGTGAGAGACAGAGCAGGGAAAATGTCAGCAGAGGGTGTGTTAGTGCACTGTTGATGTTACTGGCTGCTGGAACACAGAAGCAGCGTGCTGTGCACAGTTCAGATTTACTCCAGCCTCCGAATGGCTGTAATTCTCCTGTACGAGTAGGAAACAGAGCAACCCTTCACGAGCTCTGGGTAAAGGGAAGCGTGTAGACCCGAGAGCTGCCACTCACTAGGCACAGTCCACGGGATGTGCCACAGAGGGCTTGCCTGCGTATGGACTGGGTAGACCATGCATGGTTCAGTCCCACGCTCTTGTCCCCTAGATACAATGCAGACAATGAAGGGACTTGTTTCATAGGACTTTTTCAATCACCCATATAGTGGAGGAGAAAATAGCACTTATCTTAGTTACTCTTCTGTTGCTGTGCTAGGATGGCTATCATGACCGAGGCATCTTTTAGAGAGTTTATTGTGGCTTACAGAGGGTGGGGAGTGTGGCAGCAGGCAGGTAGGCATGGCGCTGGAGCACTAGTTCACAACTTACATCTGGTTAATAAATATCAGGCAGAGAGGTCTCCATAGGAATGGTGTGTGCTACTGGAACCTCAGTGACCACCCCCAGTGACATAGTAACACCTTTTAATCCTTTGCAAATAGTTCTACCAAATGGAGACCATATACAAGAAACCATGTGTGGCCAATACTGCCCAAGAATCTACCACTTGCCAGGTAGTGGTGGCGCATGCCTTTAATCTCAGCACTCGGGAGGCAGAGGCAGGCAGATCTCTGTGAGTTAGAGGCCAGCCTGGTCTACAAAAGGGAGTTCCAGGTCAGGCTCCAAAGCTACAGGGAAACCCTGTCTTGAAAAACCAAAAAAAAAAAAAAAAAAAAAAAAGAAAGAAAGAAAAAAAAAAGAATCTACCACTTGATACAGCTCCATACCTCATCTGGCCAGAGGACTTGACATTGTTTGTGCTCAGTAATAACCACTGCTTCTCGAGTCACAATAGCTAATAAACGGAAACAACCTAAATGCCCTTCGACTGATGGATGGGCAATACAAATGTGCATATACACAATGGGATTATATTCAGCTGTAAAGAAAAACAAAATCATGAAATTTGCAGGTAAGTATAGTTCTCACCAAGCTGAAGGCATTAAATGGTTACCGGAGGAAGGGAAGTAAGTAATCCCCCACCCAAGTTCATGCATGGTAGGAGATTTAACTAAATGCAGTAGGCCACACAGAAAAGAGACATGAGACTCTGAGGGGCACTTAGAAAAGGGCAAGGAAGGGGAGGAGAATAAAAGAGGGTAATGAGGGAGACAAGGACTAAAGAACATCGTGTATGTGCATGAAATTACAAAAGAATTTTTAAAATTATAAGATTTCTGAGTGCTATTTTCCTGAAGAAGTGAGATTTAACTTTAAAAAAAAAAGTGCTCAGTTTATTTCACAGTGGAGAATGGCATCTAAATAAAAACAATTGCCGAGGGAATGTGCCACTTACGCAGTACCTACTGGTGTGTGCGAGGTGATGTGTTACCTCCTGGTGATGGCGGGTTAAAGGAATAGGTCCCTGTCTGTGCAGAGCTTACTTCTGAGACAAAAAAAAAAAATGAAAACAATAAAAAACTTACTAATGTTCAGGAGAAAAGATGCATATCTTACTTGATTTTATGCATTGTCTTTTATGACAAAGTAGTTGGATATACATACACATATATGAACCATGTGTGTGTGTGTGTGTGTGTGTGTATATATATATATATATGGCACACTAAACAGATAGCAATAAAAATGGTAATTTTCAGAGATAATTTCAAAAATGAGTTCAAATCTTAATGTGTTTAAAACTTAATGCCTAGCTGGGCAGTGGTGGCGCACGCCTTTAATCCCAGCACTTGGGAGGCAGAGGCAGGCGGATCTCTGTGAGTTCGAGACCAGGGTCTACAAGAGCTAGCTCCAGGACAGGCTCTAAAGCTGCAGAGAAACCCTGTCTCGAAAAACCAAAAAAATAAAAAATAAAAAAAAAATAAAACTTAATGCCTTTTTACATTAAAAATAGTTCTAATCTAAAGAAAAAAAGAACGTAGCTCTCACCCTTCATCAAAGAACCTTCTTTCATAACTCATGGAGACCATGACAGAAAACCACAACTAGTCAATAGCCCAGTTCCCCCATTATAACCGGCAGTAGCTTTGTAAAATACGTTCATGTTTCTGTAATGATGTATGCGTCCTTCAGATTAAAAAAAAAAAGAGTCTTATAGATAGGTTTAAGAGTTTGGTCGGGAGCAAATGTTGACAGCAGTGTCTACGCTGAACAACCACTTTCGTCGTGCTTCCCCAGCTCGTGGCCTGTGTTGTAGTATGGACTTGCAGAAAGTTCAGACTTGCAGAAACTTGCCAACTTGCAGAAAGAAACTGACTGCTCCCTTAACACACCACCAGGTATCGTCCGTCAGTTAAATCACCGCATCGTTTCCCGGAAGCTCTCTGGATCGTTTGAGTTTAGCAGTCTCCTTCATGAAACGGCGAGGGACCACACAGTCACCAAGGCGACCCTGGTGTCCTCGGCTGCCCAACTCAGCCACAGCTTAACCGTGGTCCGGCCGCGCATGCGCCCAGGGCACGCGAGGGAAACCGCTGTCGCTCGGCAGTGACGTCAGCCAGGTGCCGGGCAGCTCCGGCCCGGCTTCCCGCGAGCGTCGCTCCGTGGTGCGGGCCGCATCTGGTTGGGTCTCCGTCGAGCGGGCTGTGGTGGACGCCGGGCGGCGAAGGCCGTTCCCGAGCCGCGGCTTCGAGGCGGTTCCCGGTGGCTGAGGCAGCAGGGCACGGGCCCGACACGGCCGCGACCGGCGGCTGGGGCAGCAGGGCACGGGCCCGACACGGCCGCGACCGGTGACGTGGGCCGGGCGAGGAGGTGAGTTCGGCGGGCGGGCGGGCGGGCCAGGCGGGGGCAGCGGCCTCCATCCTGCTCGGCCTGGACGCCCACCGTCCGCGAAGCGCTTAGCCGCGGACCGGGCCGTCGCGAAACACGCAGGGAGAAGCCGTGGACTCCGAGTCTTTCCCGGACGAACAGAGGCCATTAGCTCTGGTGTCCTCAGGCGCTCTCTGAGCCTGGGCGTTTGGTGGCTAAAATGCCCACCCGACGGGCAGTAGGCGGGGTCTGACAGTGAGCTTCGGAGAGTTAAACTGTGTCCCAGGTGCAGTAAAATCAGGAAACGGGAGCGAAAGGGGTGAAGAGATTGAAAACATTACCGGGAATGGTTTCAGTATTTCTCTCACTGTTGTATTAAGTACTTTTCTGCCCTATTCTGAGGCTGCAGAAATGCTGGCAACCCGGGTGGCAGCGATTAGTTTAGATTCAAGGAAAGGACGGGGTACCAGGCTTCTAGGAGTGTGTATCGCGGTCTCTGGGTTTGCATTGACCCTCAGACATTTTAGCACTTGTAGTAGCTATTTTCAGGAGGATCACATTTGTAAACAAAATCAGACTATGAGCTGTGTTAAATTAACACTGAGCATTGTTGTTAATTCTTCGCCCAGTGAAAGAAACGTAGCCAAGGTGTTTAGACAGGAGCACTGGTTGTTTACAGTACTGAAAATACTCAGTGTGTGCTTTTAGCAAACGTTAAGGTCTGTCTCCTTGGTATGCCCAAACTTTTGGCAGAAATGATTCTTTTGGATGCTTTTCAAAAAAGTCTTAAAGACTCATACAAGTACACACATGCTTCATTTACTCTTAACAGTTATTTTGATACCAGCAAGCTCTGTAGTTCTAAGAGTTCTTAACACACGGGGGACGACTATTTTAGGGTCAAACCTCCCTTTGACAGGAGTCACCAAAGACCATCAGAAAACACAGATATTTACATTACGATTAATAAAAGTAGTAAAATTACTGTTATGAAGTAGCAGTGCAAATAATTTTATGCTTGGGGGTCACTACAGCATGAGGAAGGTTGAGAACCACTGACAGAGAGAGGTAAAAGACAACACAGAAATTAAAAGAAAGCACATAACAAAACATACCAGGACAGTGAGCTGAATGGAAGATTCTGGTATAATGAAAATAAACCATGTAGGCTTGTTGGCTAGGTTTAATTTCCACCACTGCCAAAATGGAGGTGTGTGTGTGTGTGTGTGTGTGTGTGTGTGTGTGTGTGTGTGTAAAAAACATACCAAATACCTATATATCAGAACCAGCTGGATGGAAATAAGGAAAATATTAACTTGGCTGATAATTTAAGGGTTTTCTGTCCTCCTTCCCTTTCTCTCCTCTCACTCAGAATAGATCTAAAACCAGCCATCTAAACCATGGCAAAGAAGTTTTTACCATATTGTTGCTCAAAATTTTAAGACATTTTAGTTTGTGATTTTTCATATTGAGAGATTAGTTTACTTCCTGAATTAACTCCTGATGTTACCCAAATAATTTTCAAGTTAGTCATAATGCTGTCACCTTTTATTGAACAAATTCAGAAAAGAGCCTATATTTCATAAATATACTGTTTGGTAATGAAACTAATCATCTTAAATAATAATTTCTCGTATTGGAAGCTATTTTTTAAATTAGTGTATTTCATTTGTATGAATGTTTTGCTTGTGTGTGTCTATGTGTACCGTGTGTGTGTTTGTGTGTACACACCACATGTGGGTTTGGTGCCCATGGGAGTCAAAAGAAGGCATTAGATCCCCTGGTCCTGGAGTTACTGATGGATGTGAACCGCTGTGTAAGTTCTGGGAACTGAATTCCCATCCACTATGAGACCAGCCTGTGTTGTTAACCACCCTGCCATCTCTCCAGCCCTTGAAGCTAATTTTTAAAATATTACTTGGTAAGTGTGTGACATATGCATGCATGCATTTGCAAATGTGCTCACCCACAAGTTCCTTGCCAAGATCAGAGGTCAGTTTCAGGTGTCTCACTTTCCACTTTTCCCTTCTGAGATGGGATCTCCTGTCAACAGTTTAGGCTGGGCTGGCTAGCTAATGAGCATCCTGGGTCTGCCTATCTGTACCCATCTCTGTTTCCCAACTGTGGGGTTATAGATGTGTGCTTCTGTTTTTCATTTGGGTTTTGGGGATCCAAACTCAGGCTCTCATGCCTAAGCAGCAAGTGTCCACTGAACCATTTTTTAAAACCCAGATTTTACTTTTGGTATTTTGTGTCACAGCACTTTTAGGGATGGAAAAATCAGAAACTTAATAAGTAATTGAAATTCTGAGATGACTTTTTTGTTCTTAAATTAGAATCACAATCATCTTCTGGCCTTTGTTCTTTGTAGCAGTCAGAATTTTATCCACAAATTGGAAAGAAAACAAAATTCCTGTTTTCAGCATGAGTTTCTTGATAACATTGCCACAAAAGATCACTGATATCTTACCTAGTTTGTATAGTTACTGATCTTAGAACCTGGTGGCTGTTTCGAAGAGTATCTAACTTGGTACCATAAAGCATTATTACTAAGCAACTGCTAGTCATTTCTTGGACAGTGAAATTATTAGAAAGGTACCAGGGTTGGACACCACAAGGTGACTCTTTTTTTTTTTTTTTTTTTTTTGGTTTTTCGAGACAGGGTTTCCTTGTAGTTTCTAGAGCCTGTCCTGGAACTAGCTCTTGTAGACCAGGCTGGCCTCGAACTCAGAGATCCGCCTGCCTCTGCCTCCCAAGTGCTGGGATTAAAGGCGTGCGCCCCCACCGCCTGGCTACAAGGTGACTCTTTTATAATCTATTGTTTTAGTTTTGTGTTTGCTTACATTTAAGTATGTGCACCACATATATGTCAAGTGCCCTCAGAGCCCAGAAAGGATGTCAGATCCCTTGAAACAGGTTAGAGGTGACCGAGTCTCCATGTGAGTGGTGGGAATTAAAACCAGACTCTGCAAGAGGAACAAGTGCTCTGACCTGCTTTGCAGTCTATTTCCCCTCCAAATCATTTTTAATAAAGGACATCTCCTGTTCTTGCATTTTCACCGGTAAAATTGGGCTGTTGTATGGACTAAGATGGTGCATAGGGTTATGTTTAAGAAAGATAAGCAACAGAGTTTGTGTTGTAAGCAGGCCGCTTGTTAGTTCTCAGCTGCTCAGCCCCGAAATAATCACACAAAACTCTGTTATTTAAATCACTGCTTGGTCCATTAGCTCTGGCTTCTTATTTGTTAATTTAACCCATTTCTAGTAATCTGTATATCACCACATGGCTGTGGCTTACCGGGTAAAGTTCTATCTGGCTCCAGTGGGGCTACATGGCTTCTCTTTGACTCTGCCCTTTCTCCCAGCATTCAGCCTAGCTTTCCCTACCTACCTCTATTCCCTGTGCAGGCCCAAGACAGTTTCTTTATTAGCCAGTGGTATTCACAGCATGCAAAAGGGAATCCCACATCAAGTTTGAATATTTTACCAGTAATGTTCTATCGGTACGTACTGTCTCAAATCTGGAGTTTTCAGTCCAATACAAAGTTTACTATGCATGAGTTCTGTAGCTGGGTAGCTGCTTCTTGGTTCCTGGCCTCCCAGACCCAAGTAATCACACAGAAACTATTTTAGCTTAGGCGTCTTTCTAGCTAGCTCTTACATCTTGAATTAACCCATTCTTATTACTTTATATTTTATCATGAGGCTTATGGCTTACTGTTAAGGTTCTTGGGAGTCTTTCTCCTTCGGCAGCTACATGACGTCTCCTTGACTTCACCTACTTTCTCTCTTTATCTTTGTTTGGATTTCACGCCTGGCTTTATTTTGCCCTGCCATAGGCCCAAAGCAGATTCCTTATTAACCAATGGTAATAAAACATATTCACAGCATACAGAGGGGAATCCCACATCAAAGCTCCACTTCATTTGTCCGTCCTCAGCTTCCTTCCCACCCAGATGGCACAGATAAGAGGCTTCTTCCGAGATCTCTGCTCAAGCCTAGTGAGAGTGTTCTGTGGTGCCAGTTGTGTGAAGATCATTTTAGCATAGGGTTAACATAGCAGCTTCCTTTTGCTCTGTCAACTTTGATGTTTCCTTTATGTTCCCCCATTTTGGCAACTCGTTTGTTTTTCTGAAAACAGTATTAATCAGCTACTGTAAAGGTAAAATTTAATCGACTCATGGTGAGAATGAACCTGTCTTTGTTACTGGCCTGATCTGTTCCCACCTTGGAAGAAAAATGTTTGACAATGTCCAAATTCTCATAGGATATTGGAGCAACAAAGAGGAGGTTATGCTTTATTTGTCCTTTTTTGTGACAATATCTTATTATTAATTATTTCACCTTTCGTTTTTGTGCAGACCAAAGTGGTATAGAAGGAACTGTTGTCAACGGGACTTTCCTGGAATCGAGCGCTGCTCTCAGTTCTGCCTCGAGGGCAGTGTTTTCAACCTGTGGGTCTAGACTCCTGTGGAGTTGAATAACCCTTTTACAGGGTCACCTAAGGCCATCAGAAAACACAGATATTTACATTATGATTATAACAGTATCAAAATTATAATCACTAAGTAGCAACAAAAATGATTTTATGGTTGGGGGTCACCACAGTATGAGAAACTGAAGGGTTGCAGCATTAGGAAGGTTGAGAACCACTACTCTAGGGGATGGATATTTATTATCTCAAACTGGGTCAGCATTACTTTGGTAGGTGTTATACTACTGAATAACACCTAAGGAAAAATATAAAATGATCCAACAAGTACCAAGCAAATTTAGTTTGTATACTTAATTTAAACCACGAAACAATTATTTTTATAGTCATTAAACAATTCAAGAAAAATTAATTTGTAAAATAAGCTTTATTAGAAAGCTTCATTTAAGCATAGTTATCATCTTTTTTTTATAAATCTAATTGTTGATATTTTAGAGAAGAAACAAAAGTGGATGAGAAGGCTTAGAATAGCCATGGTTAGAATTGTAATGAGTTCCTCAGTTAAGACATGTAAACATAAATTTCTGTGCCATCCGGTTCTGTAGCTGTTCAGTCCCAAAGAAACACATAGAGGCTTATATTAGTTATAAACTGTTTGGCCTATTATCTCAAGATTATTATTAATAGCTCTTACAACTTTAATTAACCCATAATTCTTGTCTGTGTGTAGCCACATGGCTTTGTACAGTTTCTCAGTAAGGCATCCTCATCCTGCTTCCTTTGCATCTGACTGGTGACTGTGTCTCTCTGCCTTTCCTCTTCTCAGAATCTCTTAGTCTGGTCGCCCTGCCTATATTTCCTGCTACTGATCAATTGGTGTTTTGTTAAACTAATATGAGTGACAAGTCTTTAAAGTGTACCAGAGCATTATCTCATATCAAAGACAGTTTAATATTTTCTATTTTTTATATTCTCATTTTAATTGTTTGGATAGGCATGTGCTATACATTTTTCCTCCACTCCCTTCCCTGTTTCCCTTTCATCTTCCACCCTCCTCACTGCCCTTCACACTCCCAGTTTACTCAGGAGATCTTGTCGGTTTTATTGTATATAGAATTTTAAGATATAAACTCTGGCTGACAGTGTTTACCATCACCAGGAGGCTTTTATAATTGTCTATAACCATGGTACTGGAGAGATGAATTAAAAGTTAAGAACACTTGATCTTACGGAGGAACTGGGGTCCTTTTCCCAGAACCCATGTAGCAGGATCACACCTACCTGTAAGTCCAGTCTTGATGGATCTGACACCCTATTCTGGCCTCCTTAGGTACCAGGCACATATATGGTATACATTAAGGCAAGACTTATGCACATAAAATAATAATTTTTTGAAAATAAATTTTATGTAATTTTTGGTATTTATATTAACATACTATCAAAGCATTTGCTTAACCAGAGTTATAAGCCAGATTTAACCAGAGCTGTAATCACTTAAAAGACATTAGAATAAATGTTTATAAATCTTAACTCTTTTAAAGTGTAGTTTTCTCTAACCAATCTCAACCTTATGTCAACAGAAAACACAACATAAAATCATTTCCTGTTTCATTTCTTGCAAATTCTATTAAAAGCAAATCTGTGTTCAGAAAGCTAGTTTTAAGTGTAGAGAATCAAATTCTCATATATTAGTTCATCAAAATTTTATCTCTTTAGAAAAACTTAAGTACATTTCTAATTATAGCAAACTAAATTATACATCTATTTCCTTCAGTAAAACATTTTGTGAGGACTGAAGAGATGGCTCAGCAGTTATGAGCACTGGCTTTCCTGCTCTTGTAGAGGTCCTTAGTTCAATTTTCAACAATCACATGGTGGCTCACAGTCATCTGTAGTGGGATCCTCACTCATCTGGTCTGTACAGTGCAGACAAAGCATTCATATATAAAATAGATAAACTCTTATACATTCATTTTGTGCAACCCTTTTGTGATATGTTCAACTTGTTTTTCATTATTTACTCAAAAGTAGATTATGTTTATAAGCATTTATTTTTCTTTTAGCCTTAGTTCTTATTTATAAATTTTCTGCCTCTCCACACCCCATGATAGGTTTCTCTACTGACGTAGTAAGCCAGATCAAGCTGAATTGAAAAGGTATAACAACAGAATTTTTTAAACAAAACAACTTCCAGACAGGTTCTCCGTTCCCAGAGACTGAGGCTGGAGAAGCTGCATGTCAGAACTAAAGCAGGGAAATGATTAGGTTGTAGGTGACAGGTGATGATATTTTCGTCACAAGCTGGGTTTGTGCCCAAGTGTGGTCAAAAGCTGAACACTTTAGGTGGGGACTTGGCTGGCTGGCAACTTCAGCGGATGAAGCTGTCTTAGCCATCAAGAATGTTTACCTGGGCTTTCCTTTGTTTAGAGATTGTCTGAGTGGAAGGGGTTTAGAGAGACAGGAATGGGGATTCTCGGACCATTCAGGAGCCAGCAGGAGGTTCCAACAGAACAGTTCAGTCTTTAATTTACATTTTGAAGCAATGCTTACATTTGGTGAATTTAGATACAGTTATATATTTTTGTTACCAAAATAATTCACTTTACATCTTTTGCTGTGTTTCTCATTGAAATGCAGCTACTTTATTTTTATAGTCTTTGCCATTAAATTGAATGTTCATTAGATTTTTTTGACTGTCAGATTTTAGTAAGGACCTATGAAGAAAGCTATTTAAAACTGATTTTCCTCATACCAACAATTTATGAAAGCTCATTTATTAATAGAAATAATTATTTTCCTGTCATGGAAATTAAGGAGCCAAGCGTGCTTGAGTATGTATTTAGCCATTGATATTTCAGTATTTCATCTTAGAGCTGACTTAAATATTTTATCTCTGTTACTTTTTTTCAGATAGAGCAGTTCTTTTAGCATCTGGTTTTTAAATGGCCTGCTTTGTTCCCCCATCCCTTTCTCTTTTTCCTTGTTCTCACGTTCAGCATTTATATTCTATGTAGGTCTACCTGAAATAGCAAACTCCAGTTGACCTTAAATAACAAAGTTATCTTAATAACCAGAGTCAGCAGAAGAAAAATAAAAAGCTCTTTACATGATAACCATACTAACTGTAGCTTAATATCTTAGAGGTGTTCACAAGAAAAAAATGAAATTGAATATACTGGTCAAATAGAATACTAAATTAGATGATGGAAGCAGAAGAGAATTTTATCAGAAAAAGGGTAACCTATCATAACAACGTAAGTTGGATGATTTTAAAACTTAAAGGAAAAACCCTGTCTGAAAACTGAGGTACCTTTGGGAACTGCCACTCAAGGTACATTCAGGAATTCCATGGCCAATTTACTTTAAAAACAGCCTCTTCCTTTTCACTTGCTAAGTCAGCATACACACTCCTAAAACACCTCTTCATCTGCAAGTGTGCAAGATTAGCCTGTCTACTCTTGCCAGTCTTTGTCTGCTGTAGGCTTTCAGATTTTTACCCACCGGACCTAAGTTGGGTAAGAAAAAGGTTTTCAACATTAGTGAGATATATGGAGGGACTAAATAGCTTCTCTAGGACCCCTAAGACTAGATTATATAAATATAGTAGCATGAGAGCCACAGTAAGTATGGCTCTCTCCTTCATAAAAGTAGAGAGATTGAATAAACTCCAGGATATAGTTCTGCTAAGACCAAAGAATAGAGCAAGAGAGTTGAGTGTGGAAAGCAATTCATTATCCTAGTGAAGCCAGGAATTTGCAAGCACAAGGGGGCAAATGGAATGTCTCTTGGAGGCTGAAACCACTCAGGCATGAAGTTTGAGGTCACTGAGTAGGACACGTATTTGGCACTGGTGTTCCACACAGTGACAGACTCCCACTGAACTTGAGTTCCATTAGAGAAGTGGAAAGGAGAGGTGTGTTTGTTTTCATCATGAAATAACAGATTACTACTAAGTATATTAAAACAGCTGTGATCAAGACTTACCAGAGACCTAACAAAAGTATCAGCCATCTGAACTCAACTAAAGAATCTTACCTGAATATGCTTCCAAAGTCCAGTTATAAGAGGAATAAGTTCCATTTGATGTCAGAACTAAAGCCCTTAGGACTTATGCCCGCTTCCTCCAGCTTCTCCAGGCTTCCAGCATTTTTCCCTAAATGATTTTCCCTTCCCTTTTAGAACAAGTTGAGTTATTCTGAAACATGGAATTTCTCTAACTTCTAGCTTCTGCCTTTAAAGGAGTTTATGTATTAAATCATGCCTATCTTTATAACCTCACCTTTAAAGGAGTTTATGTATTAAATCAGGCCTAGAATTGCAACCTCACCTTCATAGAGCTGGCTGATTTAGAACTTAAGTTGCAACTATAAAATTCTTCTGACCAGTCTCCCTATTAGGGTTTCATGAAATGGACTGTAATCTTGGAGGTTGGGGAGGACCCTGGTAAGATATAAATGACTGCTGAGGAGAGTACCACTAGAGATAGCAAGTTCAACACCAGCCAGTATTTTTAGCAATAAACTCACCGGAAACCCCAGTATGATTTGTAGTTCATTTATTACAATTTTACATTAATTGAAAGTAATCTTAATCATTTAGTTGTCCTTGGATTCATTGGGTCTTACTCCTTCAAGCTCTCTTCACCCTTCTATTGACTCTAGAGCAGTGGTTCTCAACCTTCCTAATACTGTAACCCTTTAATACAGTTCTTCATGTTGTGTGACCCCCAACAACCATAAAATTATTTTGTTGCTTCTTCATAGCTGTAATTTGGTTATTGTTCTGAATCATAATCTGATGTATGTATCTGATAGGTTATGTGCTATGTGACCCACAGGCTGCTAACTGCTGCTGTGTGTCTACACAGTGTCCATTCCTCTTTGGTAGTTTTGTGAGCAAGATACCTGGGGCTACTGTGAGCTCTTCTGCAGGGACAGATTCACTCTAGGCTCTTTTGTATCATTTTGCCTCCTCTTTGGTTCTGTCAGTGTGAACTGAGAGTGTTTGTGGGTTAGGTTAGAAATTTTCACACGGGATTTGATTAGCAGACGCAGGCAAATGGGTATTTCTCAACTTCCAAAAGGGAAAAGATGATGAACCAAAGTGATGTTTAAAGCAAGTTGAAGGAAGACACTGTGTTAGAGATGTTGTAGAGTTAAGGGAACCAACTGGGAAGGAGAGGTACTCGAAGTTACTACCACCAGGTTTGGGGCACCAGAGAAGAATGTCGTGGTGTAGCTGCAAGGGAAAAGATTTTCCTGCAGCCATGGCCAACACTAGAAGTATGATTATTCTATAGAACTATAGAAGTGGGAAAACTCAACTTCAACCTCCCCTAACCCACAGAAATCAAAGGATCCCAAAGTCACCAAATAGTCATTCTTAAAGATCAGAACCAAGAGGAATGGTGAATCCACCCTGGAAACCCAAAAGGGTCCCCTACTATCTGTCAGAAGAGTCAGCAGATGAAGCACAGGTTCCACCTGAGATAGATAACAAGGTTTATATGGGATTCTGAAGCCAGCTGTAGGATCTGCTGACAAACCTGTCGGAGTCAGCTCTTTCTCATAAGCCAATATGAATAATCCACAATCAGATCATGATACCTAGAACATTGATGGGGAAAGGAGTTGAGGCTGAGAGTAGACCTGGGTAGGTATTTGCTCCTTCACCACCAGCAGCTCCCCTCATGGAGGCATTTGGCTTAGGGAACTTGTGAGCTTTGCCTTTGGACTCTTATTTGACTCTTCCTTTGTTGCAGTGGCCTGCAGTGTGAGTGGCTGAGGCCACAAAGACACCCAGACAGCAGACTGCACCACTGTGCATCCAGCACTCCCAGCTTCCGGTTCCTGAATCAGCAAAAAAACTCAACCTTAAAACCCTTTCTTCAGAACACTCAGCTCCCAGCATTCGCCGTGGGCGGGGTTCTCCTTTGACCTCGCACAAGCTCATACTGCACACCTGGGGCTCTGTTACTGCTAACGAGAAGATGGCGATGCCCGCGGCAACGGTAGTGGTTCCCACTGAGTGGATCAAGAACTGGGAGAAATCTGGGAGAAGCGAGTTTTTGCGTTTATGCCGGATTCTCAGTGAAAGTAAAAGCCGCGACACTTTGGCTTGTAGAGATTTTCAACAAGCTCTCTATGAGTTGTCATACCATGTCATTAAAGGAACTTTAAAGCCGGAACAGGCATCCAGTGTTCTCAGTGACATCAGTGAATTTCGTGAAGATATTCCACTTATTCTTGCTGACATATTCTGCATATTAGATATTGAGACGAATTGTTTAGAAGAAAAGAACAAGAGAGATCATTTTACACAGTTGGTATTAGCATGTTTATATTTAGTTTCAGACACGGTTCTAAAGGAACGCTTGGATCCAGAAACATTGGAGTCATTAGGCCTTATCAAACAATCACAGCAGTTCAATCAGAAGTCAGTTAAAATCAAGACGAAACTCTTTTACAAACAACAGAAGTTCAATTTGTTAAGAGAAGAAAATGAAGGTTATGCCAAGCTTATTGTTGAATTGGGGCAAGATTTATCTGGAAATATTACTAGTGATTTAATCTTAGAAATTCTCAAATCTTTAATAGGTTGCTTTAATCTAGACCCCAATCGAGTTTTGGATATCATATTAGAGGTGTTTGAGTGTCGGCCAGAACACCATGATTTCTTTATATCTTTATTAGAAGCTTACATGAATATGTGTGAACCACAGACATTGTGTCATATTCTTGGGTTCAAATTCAGGTTTTACCAGGAACCAAATGGTGAGACTCCATCATCTTTGTATACAGTGGCAGCAGTACTTCTGCAGTTTAACCTTATCGATTTGGATGATCTTTATGTACACCTTCTTCCAGCTGACAGTTGCATTGTGAATGAATACAAACGAGAAATTGTGGAAGCTAAGCACATTGTCAGAAAACTTACAATGGTTGTATTGCCTTCTGACAAAAGTGATGAACGAGAGAAAGAAAAGAAAAAAGATGATAAAGTAGAAAAGGCACCTGACAATCAAAAACTTGGTTTGTTGGAAGCCTTGTTAATTATTGGTGATTGGCAGCATGCACAGAGTATTATGGATCGAATGCCGCCGTACTATGCAGCGTCACATAAAGTAATAGCCCTTGCTATTTGCAATCTTATACACATAACTATTGAGCCTCTTTACCGAAGAGTTGGTGTTCCTAAAGGTGCTAAAGGCTCACCTGTCAATGCTTTACAAAACAAGAAGTCACCAAAGCCAGCAGAGAGCTTTGAAGACTTAAGGAGAGATGTATTCAGTATGTTCTGTTATCTTGGTCCCCACCTTTCTCATGATCCCATCTTATTTGCAAAGGTTGTGCGCATAGGCAAGTCATTTATGAAGGAATTTCAGTCTGATGGGAAGCAAGAAAATAAAGAGAAAATGGAAGTCATCTTTAGTTGTTTGCTTAGCATCACTGACCAGGTACTACTTCCATCTCTTTCTTTGATGGATTGCAATGCGTGTATGTCAGAGGAACTATGGGGAATGTTTAAAACATTTCCTTATCAGCATAGATACCGCTTATATGGCCAGTGGAAGAATGAGACTTACCATAGTCACCCACTTTTAGTAAAAATTAAAGCTCACACAGTAGACAGAGCCAAGTACATTATGAAGCGTTTAACCAAGGAAAATGTGAAGCCTTCAGGAAGACAGATTGGGAAACTGAGCCACAGCAATCCAACCATTTTGTTTGATTATGTCTTGTCACAAATACAGAAATATGATAACTTAATAGCGCCTGTGGTGGACTCATTGAAATACCTCACTGCGTTGAGTTACGATGTTCTGGCCTACTGTATCGTTGAAGCGCTGGCTAACCCAGGAAAAGAAAGGATGAAGCACGACGACACCACCATCTCAAGCTGGCTGCAGAGCCTGGCTAGCTTCTGCGGTGCAGCTTTTCGTAAATACCCGATTGACCTTGCTGGTCTTCTTCAGTATGTAGCCAATCAATTAAAGGCAGGCAAAAGTTTTGACCTGCTTATATTGAAAGAAGTGGTTCAAAAAATGGCAGGAATAGAAGTTACAGAGGAAATGACAATGGACCAGCTAGAGGCTATGACCGGTGGGGAGCAACTGAAAGCTGAGGGTGGATATTTTGGCCAGATAAGAAACACTAAGAAATCCTCTCAGAGATTGAAGGATGCACTGCTGGACCATGACCTTGCCCTTCCTCTCTGCTTGCTTATGGCCCAGCAGAGGAATGGCGTGATCTTTCAGGAAGGCGGAGAGAAACATTTGAAGCTTGTAGGGAAGCTGTATGACCAGTGTCATGATACTTTGGTACAGTTTGGTGGATTTTTAGCTTCAAATTTAAGCACAGATGATTACATAAAGAGAGTACCTTCAATTGATGTACTGTGTAATGAATTTCATACGCCCCATGATGCAGCTTTTTTCCTGTCTCGGCCAATGTATGCGCACCATATTTCATCAAAGTATGATGAACTTAAGAAATCAGAAAAGGGTAGTAAACAGCAACATAAAGTTCATAAATACATTACATCATGTGAGATGGTGATGGCTCCTGTCCATGAAGCAGTGATCTCCTTACACATTTCCAAAGTCTGGGAAGATATCAGCCCTCAGTTTTATACCACGTTCTGGTCTCTGACAATGTATGACCTTGCAGTTCCACACACTAGCTATGAACGAGAAGTCAATAAACTTAAGATCCAGATGAAAGCAATTGATGACAATCAAGAAATGCCTCTAAATAAAAAGAAAAAAGAGAAAGAGCGCTGTACTGCCCTTCAGGACAAGCTTCTTGAAGAAGAAAAGAAACAGACGGAGCATGTGCAGCGAGTTCTACAGAGACTGAAATTGGAAAAGGACAACTGGCTCTTAGCAAAATCTACTAAAAATGAGACCATCACAAAGTTTCTCCAGCTGTGTATATTTCCTCGTTGTATTTTTTCAGCAATTGATTCTGTTTACTGTGCACATTTTGTTGAGTTGGTCCACCAACAGAAGACTCCAAATTTCTCCACACTTCTCTGCTATGATCGAGTTTTCTCTGATATAATTTACATGGTTGCTAGCTTTACTGAAAATGAAGCTAGTCGATATGGTAGATTTCTTTGCTGCATGTTAGAGACGGTGACTAGGTGGCATAGCGACAGATCCACCTATGAGAAGGAATGTGGAAACTATCCAGGATTCCTTACTATATTACGAGCAACTGGATTTGATGGTGGAAATAAAGCAGATCAGTTAGATTATGAGAATTTTCGACATGTTGTACATAAATGGCATTATAAACTAACCAAGGCATCGGTACATTGCCTTGAAACAGGTGAATATACTCATATCAGAAATATCTTGATTGTGCTCACAAAAATACTGCCATGGTACCCCAAAGTTTTAAATCTGGGACAGGCTTTGGAAAGAAGGGTACATAAAATCTGCCAAGAAGAGAAAGAAAAGAAGCCAGATCTGTATGTACTAGCGATGGTCTACTCTGGGCAGCTGAAAAATAGAAAGTCATACATGATACCTGAAAATGAATTTCATCACAAAGATCCTCCTCCAAGAACTGCTGCTTCAAGTGTACCAAATGGACCTTGTAGCGGGCTGCCATCTTCCATAGGAAACACGTCTAAGTCAGATGAGAGCAGCACTGAGGAGACTGACAAGTCAAGGGAAAGGTCTCAGTGTGGCCTAAAAGCTGTCACTAAAGCCTCTAGTGCCCTACCAAAAGGGAGTTCAAACAATGGAAACAGCGGCTCCAACACCAAGGCTGTTAAGGAAAATGACAAAGAAAAGGGGAAAGAGAAGGAAAAAGAGAAAAAAGAAAAGACCTCAGCTGTTACTCCAGAAGTTAGGGTACTTTGTAAAGACAGTAAAGAGAAACCCAAGGAAGAGCAGCCAAATAAAGATGAGAAAATAAGAGAGACCAAGGAAAGAATGCCTAAATCTGACAAAGATAAGGAAAAATTAAAGAAGGAGGAAAAAGCTAAAGATGAGAAGTTCAGGATCACTGTTCCTAACATAGATTCAAAATCCACTCAAGAAAGAGAAAAAGAGAAAGAGCCATCAAGAGAAAGAGATTTAGCAAAGGAAATGAAATCAAAAGAAAACGTTAAAGGAGGAGAAAAAACAACAGTTTCTGGGTCCTTGAAATCACCTGTTTCCCGAACAGATAATGCAGAGCCCGAAAGAGAAAAACGTCGCAAGGTAGATTCCCATCCTTCTCCATCCCATTCTTCCACAATAAAGGACAGTCTCAACAAACTCAAGGAGTCTTCAGCAAAGCTCTACATCAACCATGCTCCACCACCGTTGTGCAAGAGTAAGGAGAGAGAAATGGACAAGAAAGATTTGGACAAGTCGAGGGAAAGATCCAGAGAGAGAGAAAAAAAAGAAGAAAAGGACCGGAAAGAGCGGAAAAGGGATTATTCAAACAATGACCGGGAAGTGCCTCTAGACTTAGTCAAAAGGCGGAAAGATGAAAATGGAATATTGGGGACATCAAAGCACAAAAGTGAAAGCCCCTGTGAGTGTCCTTATCCAAATGAGAAAGACAAGGAAAAAAATAAGTCAAAATCCTCAGGCAAAGAAAAAGGTGATTTCTTCAAACCTGAAAAGGTGGATAAAGTATCCAGTGGGAAAAAGGAGTCTGGACATGATAAAGAAAAGGTAGAAAAGAAAGAGAAATGGGACAGTTGTGGAGATAAGGACGAGAAGAAGCATCATAAGTCCTCAGACAAACACAGATAATGAAGACTTTGAGCCAAGAGTGGGCAGGCCTCCAAGCTGAAGGGCTCCCAGCAGAGGATGCCAGAGCTCTGGGTCACTCTCAAAACTTAATTACGAGCTCCTGGTGCTGTTCATCTTATGAGAATCTGCGTTACATCAGAAGATGAATATGCATCCCCATCCTCTTGAGACATTGCAAAGTCAATGGTTTTCAGAACATTATTTTCACCTCCAGGCAGTTTCTTGCAGCAAGATCCCTGTGCGTACATTTTTTTTTTCTTGAAATGACACCATCCAGAAATAGCATTTATGAAATTTTCACCAGCTGATTCTTGGATCACCCTTGGAAAGGTAAGTTCATTGTTTCCTAGGCTGAATACCTTCTTAAAGGGCAGGCTTCATTTGTGTATAATGTAACTGACAACATTGGAATGATTGTTACCTAACAGTTTTGGCTTCTTGCAAAAATTTTAATTTCAGTTTGTAGGAAAGATCTTTCTTATATGTGTAAAGCACAACAGCAGTGTTTTCCTTCAATGTGCTCTTAAATCACAGTTTACCATCACAGTTTACCTTACCAAGCCTGCAAGATGGCTCAGTGGGCTGAGGTCCTTGCCACCAAGACCAAAGATAGAATTGAATTGGATCCCTGGTACCCCTGTGATGGAGGGAGAGAGGGAGAGAACTCTGGTTCACACAGATTGTTCTCTGACCTATATACACCTTAAATAAATATAATTAAAATACTGTAGTTTCTTTTGCCCAGAAATTCTCCTGATGTGACATCTTCATCTTAGAGAACTTGCTTCTTATGCTCCCACTCACAGTCATGGACACTGATCTTTATTGGAACATTACTTTTTAAATTTAAAATTGAGATTAATTTACCCTTTTGGAGCACACAGTTTGGTGATCTTTAGCACATTCACCACATTGTGAAATCACCACCACTGTCTAGTCTCACAAGATTTCTCTTGTCTGCAAAAGAAGCCCTAGGTGTATTAGCCTCCACTTTCAGATCTGCTCTTCCTCAGCCTCTGGAAACTGCTGATATATTTTCTGCCTGTGGGTTTGCTGATTTGGGTTATAACATAAATGGAATCATGAAATATTGTGGCTTTGTGTATGGGTTTTTTTATACCTCCGTGTTTAATGTGTACTTATAATCCATTTGTATGGCTATATGTTTTGTTTATCCATCTATTGATTGATAGGAATAATAATTTTTAAGTATTAAACTTAAACACTAGTGTATCCACAGTGAAAGTGGATGACACCAGGATTATACTTAGTATGAATTCTCTGTAGAAATGATACGTAATTAAGCCGGGTAGTGACGGTGCACGCCTTTAATCATAGCAGTTGGGAGGCAGAGGCAGGTGGATCTTTTTGAGTTCCAGGCCAGCCTGGTCTGCAGTGCAAGTTCCAGGACAGTCAGGGCTACACAGAGAAACCCTGTTGGGGGCAGGGGAAGGGATGGCATGTAGATTATCAGTGTTTCATACATGATGTTTTTCTAAGGGCAATTTTAGTGCTCTGGTTTTAAGAAATACGTGAATGTATTTTTATTGATAAAAGTTAATGACTTAACTATTTGAAATTTGAATGAGAACATTAGACAAATAGAAATTATATATCATATGTTAATGATCATGTTTTAAATTTAGGTCACTATTCATTGTTTGAGAAAAACAACATGTAAAGTAAAAGAAATGTGTGTGTGTGTATAATTGAGTCAACATGTTTTACAATAATTTTTGTAATACAGCAAATATTGTATTTTAATATTACTTAAAATTATATCTTTGTAGGAAAAAGGAATTCTCTTTTCTTCAATGGAAGACTTCTGGGAGGTATTTGAAACTGACTGAAAGCACTCATTTCTCCTGGAAATTATTCATTTGCTGTCTTAAATTAATGCACAGATTAAGAATAATCTAGGTATTATTTCTTTTTCTTTAGGGCCTGCTGTGCGTTTGCCAATATATAAGAAGTAGGCTATGGTGCGTTGTTGAAGTTACTGTTCTGCCTTCAAAGAGTGATTTAGTACCAGTTATAGAAAATATCTTGCAGGTGCCTTGCAACTCTTTAGGTCTTCAGAGATTCATTACCTATTTAATCTCCATAGCAAACTACAAGGTAAGCAGCGCCAATTCTGTTTATAAGTGACTCAAATTAGATACATAATGTTTAGCTATTTATCACCACATAGCTAAGGAGCAAGGGAAAGGGATCCTGTGTGTGCGTCTGAGCAGCCTTCTCTGCTCTACTTTATTACTCACTCTGTTTAATGACTTAGCAGATACTGAGTCTCTCCATGAGGTAAGGCATAAAAACGACAGATTGTTCTCTGTTCGTTCATTTACCATGTTTTTACATAAGATGGTGACGTGTACCTTCATTTCCCAAGAGTGCCTGGCAGATCTTTCAAAATCCGCAGTTTTAAATCCACTTCAGTCCTCTGCCTAGTCATTAAAGAACCAGCAAGATTGACACCTTTACTCATGTTTACTAACCTTAGTCTCATCTAAATAATTTTGGCTTGAAGTTTGATTTCTCAGATGCTAATTTTGTTACTTGGGGTACTTAGAATATAGTTTTTCATCTAATAGATTAATCTCTTGATAAAGGCAAAGAGACCACATGACCAAATCACATGCCTAAAGCTCCTCTGAACAGTGCATAAAATGTGTGACCAAGTCTTGAGTATGTAAGTCCTTTGGGGACCATTGATATCCCAACTGCAGCGTGAGCATGTAAGTCCTTTGGGGACCATTGATACCCCAACTGCAGCGTGAGCATGTAAGTCCTTTGGGGGACCATTGATAGCCCAACTGCAGCGTGAGCATGTAAGTCCTTTGGGGACCATTGATACCCCAACTGCAGCGTGAGCATGTAAGTCCTTTGGGGACCATTGATACCCCAACTGCAGCGTGAGCATGTAAGTCCTTTGGGGACCATTGATGCCCCAACTGCTGCGTGAGCATGTAAGTCCTTTGGGGACCATTGATACCCCAACTGCAGCGTGAGCATGTAAGTCCTTTGGGGACCATTGATGCCCCAACTGCAGCGTGAGCATGTAAGTCCTTTGGGGACCATTGATACCCCAACTGCAGCGTGAGCATGTAAGTCCTTTGGGGACCATTGATGCCCCAACTGCAGCGTGAGCATGTAAGTCCTTTGGGGACCATTGATGCCCCAACTGCAGCGTGAGCATGTAAGTCCTTTGGGGACCATTGATACCCCAACTGCAGCGTGAGCATGTAAGTCCTTTGGGGACCATTGATACCCCAACTGCAGCGTGAGCATGTAAGTCCTTTGGGGACCATTGATGCCCCAACTGCAGCTCCTTGTCTGGCCCTCAAAACACCCATGTCCATCTTATAATGCAAAAGTACATTGTCGTCTCCAGGTATGCCAGTTCTAGTTCAAAATCTAAAGCCTCGCACTCAAAGCTAAGGTTTACCTCTGTAAAACTCAAAAATGTGTTGTGTTCTTCCATGATAGACTAGCACAGATTAAAATCCCATTACAGAAGAGAACAGTAGAAAAATAGCAAAAACACCTGAACCAGAGCAAAACCAGAATCCAGGAAGACAGACATTAATACTATAGCCCCATGTCTGGGGTGTGGTGCAAACTGGTAGTGAGATTGTAGACCCTCAGAATAGGTCATAGCCTGCCTTCTTCATAGTATTTTCCTTTAAAGCCCATCTGGCCTCATTGTGGGCTCTGCTCATTGTCCACAGGTTTTCTTATGTTCCATATTCCTGGCATGTCCAAGTTCTGGACCTCAGTTGGCCTAGCTACACTCTCGCAGCTCCATGTGTCATTCCACTCTCTCAGGAGCTGCTTGCTGGGATCCAACCTTGATCCTTCATTCCCTAGACTTCCAAGGTTTCCTTAAAAATTTAGGTAAAAGCTAGGATTTTCTTTTCACAATCTTCTCATTTTGAAATTTTAATAATTGTAATGGAGGATCTGGGTCATTTTGTCTCTCAGACCCAGACAGGACCATATGAAGGCTTAATCCAGCCCTATCTTAATCTGCCAGTGTCTGAACGTTGGGTGAATGTTTGGCTCTGATCTCCAGCAGATCTGCAATACTGTGATTGAATGAGCTGCCTCCAAGCTGCTTCTGGCAACAGAATTCATAGACCAATTGGAATGTCCCCTCTCACCAGAGGTGCTCTGCTTTTACACACGTGAATATGAGGAGTAGTTGCTCTTCTTCCTTCAGATCTTTCCAGGGCACTGACAGTGGACAAGGTTATCTGACCAGAGCAGTTTGCACTCCGTGTACACTGAGCCTTCCCCCGTTATCCGAACATGGCTAGATTTGTTCCTCTTCGCAGAGGTCTGCCCACATTTCTCAGTTTGATCCACCTTTTCATTTGTCTATCCCATGGACCTGTGTCCAGTCCAAATTCACAGCCAGGTTCCCGGGTATATGATTCTCAGTGTGGTCACTTGTCTAGCTGGGTGCAGAGGCTACTGGGACCACCAATCCCCCTGCTCCAGCCATAGGGTTTGATGAGGTAAAAATCCTTGGATGTGGTTCCCCACCTTGGCGCCCAAGCTAGAAAGTGCAGGGAACCCCTCCTCAGTGTTGGCTCTCTGCGGAGATCACACTTCTCATAGATTGTTTCTGCAGCACCAGATTCTGTATCTGCCTCTTGCCAGGGTTTTCTTTCTCTTTTTTGCTTAAGACCCTGTTGAGCAAGATTCTTCTACCCCACCTGCCCTGTCACCAGGTACAAAATCGGATTGTTTTTCTTTTACAAATAGAAAGTGTAGTACTTCTGTATTTTATTACAAAATTCTCTCTGATTTTGTACTCCTTTTTCTTTCTGTACTACCCTCCTGTCCCTGAAGCCATCTGCCTGTGGTTCAGTCTTTCTTTCTCTAGGAGCTGCATGAATGCACTGGATAGCTCTCATCTGCAACCTTCCCTCTGTTAAAGTCACTTAAAGTGTGAGCTGCTGAGGACTCATTCTTTTTGTCTGATATAAAACCTGTGCTTCTCTAGTTTATGCTAATGATACTAAGTTCATATTGTACAAGGGCATATCTGCAGGGGGCTTGTCCATTTTGATACCCTTGCTTTAAATACCTTTTGCATTGATGAAGGTACTTATTCTTAGAATTATTGAAGACAATCACTCAGACTGTTTTAGAGTGGGCCTCCTGGTATCTTTTATCTCTGCCCTGAGCAATTGTTGTGGACAAAGTCTTCTTTTTAACCCTATATCCTGATTTCTGTGAGGATATCTAGATCATTTTATGGAACCTAATCTATACATTTTTTGTTGACCAAGATTATGTCAACTACCCAGTATATACTCTATTTAGCATTGTTTAGACAGAAATTTAGTAAAAGTCAATTTTATAGAAAAGGTATTAAATGATCTCAAAAGCTGTTTTTTTTTTTGTTTTGTATTGTTTTGTTTGTTGTTAACGGTGTTGATCTTCTAACACACCTTTTCCTAGTTCCTAGATAGCATAAGCACATCCTCAATCTGCGGTGCCGTTTCCTATGTACTACTTCATCGCACATCATTCCTAAGAAAAATGTGTGCAGCTCCTACTGTGTGCCAGACCCTGTGCGCAGATAACCTCCTCTTCCTCACAGAAGGCCCCTGAGGTAAGGATCGTCACAGTTCACATGGAAACACAGACTGAAGATGGGGCGCCTTTCCTTGTGCATTGTGCCATCTGGTCCCCGAGTCACACACCAGGGAAGGTAGCCGTGGAAACTGTGCACAGACATCCCTGGTGTGGGTTCCTCATACTTCTAAGGACTAAATTGACATTCCTAAATCTTGAGGCCTTTATTTCTGAAGGCCAGTAACTCTTGAGGATTCAGTAAAAATCACCATGTCGCTGAAAAATCACCATGTCGCTAGGCAGTGGTGGCACCTTTAATCCCAGCACTTGGGAGGCAGAGGCTGGTGGATCTCTGAGTGTGAGACCAGCCTGGTGTACAAGAGCTAGTTCCAGGACGGGCTCCAAAGCTACAGGGAAACCTGTCTTGAAAAACAAAACCAAACAAACAAAAAATCACCATATATATATTTACCCAGAGTGAAAAAAATTTTATGTTAAAAACCTTAATTTACCAGGAAGCAAGTATTTATAGTTGATACAAGACTTAAGTGTTCTGATGATTTTACCTGTTTCTATTGCCTGTTTTTGTTTTTTTGTTTGTTTGTTTTAATTAGTTGATCTACACAGGTGACACTGTGTAGAAAGTGGAAGGAGACAACAGGAGTTACCACTGGAGAATAGTCTCGTGGGGCAGGCTATTACCTGGGTTTGTCAGAAGAACCAGGGAGGGAACAGATGCCCACATTACTAGCTTCAGAAAAACAGCTGGCGGAAACACCCAGTCAACTTTTAGTGATTTTTCCCTGTGCAGCACCAGCATCAACCTGTCCCGAGTGGCCAGGCTTATACCCTCCTGTCTCTGGCTGGCTGTCTATAGACATTTCCTATTCTGCGTACGGGCTAGGGAAAAATACCCGTCCTGCCACTACATAGACAAAAAGTGTTAAGGGTCCAGGCTGACAGCAAGGTGAGAGTTGAGGCTGCAGGATTGATAGGATAAGAGTATTTGGCAAACAGATGGAAGAATATTGTGATTTATAGAGAACTTCAAATCCAGGGTGCTGAGGATGCAGCTCAGTTGATAGAATGCTTGCCTAGCATGTATAAAGCGTGCACAAATCTGTCTTCATCCCCAGGACCACTTAAATGGGTCATGGTGGTCTCTGCCAGTAATACTGTCCCCGGGAAGTGAAAGCAGGGGCTCATAAGCCTTAGTCCTCAGCTACTTAGCATAGGTAAGGCCAACCCAGTCAACATGAAACATTGTCACAAGCACATAAACAAAGAACATTTTAAGTAGAGGCGAGGCTGTAGAAGTAGTTCCGGCTGTAAAGTGCTTACTGAGGAAGCTTGTTGATCCAGGTTCAAGCCCCAGAACCCACAGAAATAGCCAGGCATGGTAGGACACACTTGTAGTCCCAGCGCTGGGGAGTGTAACCAGAGACTGCGTTTTTTCCCAGCCCCCCCAGACCTGAATAATCACACAAAAACTGTAGCTAAGTGTGTATAAGGGGGGAAAACTGTGAGTCAAATAATCCCAGGCTAACTCCAAAAGATTTTAATATTATTCTTTATTGTAAGGGAAAAACACACGGAACAGGAATGGGAAGTCCAACTTCAAGGTGTGGAGTGTGGGAACGAGAGAGAGAGAGAGCTGGGCAGACGGGTGGTTTTCTCTGGGTACCCAAAAGGTCACACCCCAACCTTGTCCAGGCTCTTAAAGGTCATTGACTGAAGGTTCCCCATCAAGAAACTTTATTAATTACAACACTTTTTGGCCTCTTAGCTCAGGCTTCTTATTAACTCATATGTTAAATTAACTCATTCATATTAATCTGTGTATTACCATGAGGCTTTGGCTTATTGGTAAAGTTCCTGTGTCTTTCTCCTTCAATAAACATGGCATCTCCTTGACTCCACCTACTCTTATCTCTGTTTGGATTTCCTGCATGGCTTTACTCTGCTAAGCCATTGGTCAAAACAGCTTTATTCATTAAGCACTAAAATGAACACATACACAGAAGGACATCCCACATCAGGGGAAGGGGGTGGGGTGGGGATAGACACAGAACAGAAGCTCTGGCACTTACTGGCCAGCCATCTTAGCCTGTTTAGCTAGCCTCAGGTTCTACTGAGACCCTGTCTCAGACAGTAAGATGAATAGCCCCTGAGGAATGACATCTATGCTAGACCTCTGACTTCTGCATGCACCCATACACATGAACATGCAAGTGCTCAAAACAAAAAACCTAATCCAGTTCATTCCAATTCTAGAAATGTCACTTTTTCTCCTAGCAACTGCCATTAGCCATTGCTGGATGATGAGTACATTCACCCCTGTTTCTCTGCTTTATCCATGCCTCCTTTCCCTCTTTTCTCCATTCACAGTTGACAACCAGACTTTCAGGACACAGTCAGAGAATTGAGGGAATTGGTAGATTCCCAGTTGCTTGCTTATGCTTAAGAATCTCCCAAAACACAAAGTTCTTTCATAAACTTTGATGGTGTTGCCATGACCACTCTGGGAGGCAGTGAGGAAACAAACTTCACTAGCTTCTCTGGGAACTCTTGTTTGCTGATGCATTTATCCTATGCTTCTTAGATATAAAGTATTTGTGTGGGTACTGTTCTTGGCTCTTGGGACATGTCAGTGGGAAACACAGACCCTTCCCACACAGCTTGCTTTAAGATGGATGGTGGATGGGCAGTAAACAAAATAAACTGTGTTGTACCTTAGATAAAGAGTGCTTCTACAAGAGAGCAAAATGTCAAGCAAAGCAAGGAAGATTCACAGTTAACATAGGTTATCTATCCTGTTGTAATACTTGAACATCACTCACATGGATTACCTACACATACATTATCAGTCAGTATAGTCTCATAATTATGTATGCTTTCAGAAGTTTTCACATTAAACAGCTCTGCTTTAATATCCAGATGGAACTACTAAGATGACTCACAGTGCATTGAAATTACTGTCAAGCTTTTTCCAGTGATTCCTGTTAAAACCCGAACAGGAGGACGATAGGCAGCCAAGTGACAAGACCAAGCCAAGAGTCTTGAGCGCCCCTCACGTGGAGGGTTTTAGGGCGAGCACAGCCAGGGCAGGTCGTCCACTACTATACAGTTTGTTGGTTTCTGGATGTAGTTGACAGATACAGAGCCACAATGTGTCTTAGGGTACATAAGTCACTTTCTTCTCTTTTGAGTTCACTCTGAGGCTGTCACATGTAATGGTTGAAAATACATTCCACAAGTTAACTAGTAAAGAAAGAATGGAAGATTTGGCAGAAGAGAGGAATTCTCATTTACCACAGCTCCTATCTTGATGACTACTGTTAGAGCTTACATGGATTCTGGAAGGCCAGCTTCTAGGTGTGCCCACTTGTCCCAAAATGGAGGCAATGGTAATACTGATGGAAAAATTTAGAAACTGACAAATTCTGCAACTGGGAGTTTTATTTTGATGGTGAGATGTTGCCAAATTCTGCAGCTGGGTGTTGTATTTGGTGGTGAGACGGTGCCACTGAGTGCTTCATCTCACTGTCTCAGTAGGCCAGCTCTACAGTGGGAACCTTTTAAGAACAACTTCCCGTTAAATTACAGCACAGAAGATAAATGCCGCCATTGTGGCTGTCAGCCGTGTTTCAGACAATGCAGGCTTTGAGGACTGTGGACTCTGAAGCCCTGGGAAGGGGAGGAAACTATCCCGGAGGCAAACTTTGTGATATGATGTTGCTCACGGAATGAGTGATCCAGTCCATACTTTGTATATCAAAAGCACAAAGAAGTGAGGAATGGGAGTGCTGCAAGAGGACTCCTGCAGCTGAAATTGGGAGAGACGGGCGGGGTACTGAGCAGGGTTGAGGGAAGCGGGAGCTGAGAGAGATGAAAGAGGAAGGAGAATCTACTAAGAAAAATTGTTCAGAAATGCCACAGTGGTAGCCTAATACCGCATATGCTAGTTTTCAATCCATTTACATGTTTGAGTCCAAGACTTATGTTTTCTTGTTTGTAGAATGTTACCCAACTCCTAAAAAGTCTTATTTGTTGATTACTTTTTATTTAAAATTATAATCAAAGGATAAGTTAAATATATACACACATACTTATTTTATTTTTATAACCTAAGATACATACATATGTTTATTTGTATATGTGTATGTAGCTCTTAGGGTCTGTACACATCCTAAGAAGGAAATAATACTTAAGGGTAGAGAGCCTTATGAAGTCTTAACTTCATCCATAGCCCATCCTCCTATGTGGACCTAATGATGATTTCAACAGGTTGATGTAACTTGTGGTGGCAGGGTGTTTTTGCCGTCATTGTTTGTTTTTTAAGCCTTGTAATAGAAGGACAATAGATGGACTGCCTTTCCCGAGTCTATCTAACCATTGCTGTGATTTAATTATAATGTAGAATGCTGGTTGAATTGCCAGGCAGTATGGTGTAAGGTGATCTGCTACATTACAGCTTTTGATTTCTTCTTGGCAGCCTGTGAGATTTTCTTGTTTCTTTATCATATATGTTATCCACAGCTTCTCATCCTCTCCTTGTGCCAGCCTCTTTACTCACTATTTTGTTTCTTGTGAATCGAGTAAATCTACATGCATCATGTAAAACCGTACAACACTTGGCTTTTTGTGATACATATATGTCAATTGACATGGTTTTAAAGTCACATCTATTTCTGCTATGATAGAATTATATTCAAGTGTGAGTTTAGACCACATTGTATTGTCCGTTCATCTTATAATATTGTCTCTCTCTTTTGCAGCTCTTCAAATTCATGTTCTAACAGGACTATGAGCCAGCTCTCACAAGCATGTAATGCTGTGCTGAAGACCTCTGTAGCTTTGCTGTTATGTTCTTCACTGTTTGTGGCACACTCTCAGTTGGCATAGCTCGTCTTTGGCACTTAATTGGATGACTTAAGTGCCTTCCAAGAATACTTGTAAGTATTTGTTAAGTAATATAGAAAAATTTAATTGTTATTATCTTCTCAGTAATAACTATTTGTGTTTGTTATTTGGCCACCTTGTATTAAAAATGATTGTTTATAATAGGAATGATGATGTGTTTCACAAACATAGCCCAATCAAAGAAGTTAAGAAAATGTGGGGTGCTGCTGATGCTCAGGAAAGCAGTCCCCATGGACCAGGCATTACGAGCATGCCTGTAAGTGGAGACAGGAGAATTAGAAGTTCAAGATTACCTCTTTCCTCTACATAGCAGATTCACGGTCAGCCTCGAATACCTGGGAACTTGTCTCTTACATACAGAAAGCAATTCTTGATAGTGAGGTGTCATGAAATAGATAGAAAAAGCCAGCACTGTTGAAATGGTCGACATCTTTTTAATGTTCAGTGAGAACGATTTTTATTATTTTTTTTTTTGTTGTTGTTGTTGAAGGTGTGTACACACTAGCACATATACTAACATGGAAGTCAGAAAACAAACTTGCAGGAGTCAGGTCTCTCCTTGCACTATGTGGGTTCTGGTCACAGTGCGGGCAGCAAGTATTTTACCCCGGGCCACTCTGCTGCACTGTAGGTAGGGGCTGTGGAAGCTCAGTTCTTTAATACTTGGTCCTAGGTCATCCTGTCACAACAAAAGACCAGCAGTTTATATTTTTGTACCTGTTGACTATTATTTCCATCGAGTTTCAATTTCAGATAATGTAATGAGCAAAAGGAAGTTTATAATATTTAAAGATAGATGGTACAAGAATTTCTTAGAGTCTTTTCCCAGTGTTTTCATATACACAAAGAACAGCAGTGGTGTGAAACGCTCAGTGCCGTTCAGAAAGAGTTAGCAGCCAGGAAAGGAGATTTGATTGCATGGCTTTAGGTTAAGTGACCTTGGTGGGAAAGGGGACGGAGTCCTTGGTTAATACTGTGTTAGATAGAAGTTGGGAATGAAAGTGATTTCACTAAGACCCAGCTTTGGCAACACCTAGTCTCCTGGGCCTCACTTTGAGTGAATGTGAGAATATTAAATCTTTGAATACATAAAATTCTGGCCATCCTTTAGAAATCTTTCATTTGTAAGAAATGTTTAACTTCAATCCTAAGGAGACCTTGTGAAGATTTGTGTACTTTGTTTTATCCAGAGTATACATTTGATTCTAGACCCGATCATGACCTAGACCAATTAAATAACATTTTGTTACCAGGTAAAAATTACATGTAATCTGAAAACATTCTACTAGTGCAGAAGGCATTGATTGATCCAAACAGCAAGAATATTTCCAAGGTCAATAATTTCCTTCTGTTGTACAGTGGGGAAGTCATCCTTAAATATTACCTTGTTGCTTAATACACTTTGTTTTCTACATAGTCCCACATGTTTGGGAACTGAGCTTTGCAGTTGTTAAGGAAGTTAATCGAGTTTCAAGACTACATTATTTTTCTCCCCTCTGGCCTTCTTCTTGCATGTGCACTGTTGTTCATCCTGAGAGGCTCTGAGTTCAAATCACTGTCTTTGTCTCTTGTGCACAGTACTCCATCTTTCAAATAGAAATCAAGAAAGTAGGATGTCAGTTTTGAGCCTTAATGCTGTGTCTTTCCTGTGATTTTTTTCATTTATCCAAGTTACTACATATGCCTAGTCAATGTTTTTGTTTAAAAAAAAAAGTTGCAGGTGCCTATTTGTAAAGGTGCCTTAAATGGAGATTTTCCTGGGCACAGGGAATGCTGACAGCACTGTGCTTGTCACTGGCTCACCTGACTTTGTTCTTCTTTTCCTCTCCCCTTCTACTGTTTGTGCTTTGAATTAACAGGGCAAACTGGAGCTGGGTACTAGGAGTGGTATTTAGTGAGTTATTTACATGTCAAGAGTAAGGTACTTTATTCTAACTTAGTCAGTTCAAATTTCACGTGTACCAAGAGCTTGCAAAGAATCTATCTACCTACCTACCTACCTATCTACCTATACTTTAAATTGTAGTAAGAGCTGCGGGCTGCGTTCCTTCTGCCCAGCTCCCGGCCACCTGGCTAGCTTATGCCCCGAAATAACAGCACACAGATTTTATTCTTTTAAACACTGCTTGGCCCATTAGCTTCAGCCTCTTACTGCCTAACTCTCACATTTTGATTAACACATATTTAGTAATCTGTGTAGCACCACGAGGGGAGGCTTACCGGGAAGATTCTAGCCTACGTCCATCTTGGGTCGGAGCTTTATTGCATCTGCCCGAGGCATCTGCCTCACTCCCAGCATCCTGTTCTGTCTACTCCACCCACCTGTGTTCTGACCTATCAGGCCAAGCAGTTTCTTTATTAATTAACCAATGAAATCATCAGATAGATAGAAGACACACCTACATCATTAAATGTCATAATAAATGGAAATTACTTTCAAAATAAAAAAGCTTTGATTCTCTTGGTTTGTTTTAATTTGGCACTTGTTTTTCTTTTTATGGCATCATGATTGAGACAGTCTCACTATATACTTCTGGCTGGCCTGAAACTTGCTACATAGAGCAGGTTCCTCTCAAACTCACGGAGATCCACCTGCTTCTGCCTCCCAAGTGATGGAATTAAAGTTGTGTGCCTCTGTGCCTGTCCCCAGCCTAACACAACTATTTTATATTAACTAAGATTTTTTAATTAAGCTATTTCACTTAATTTAGATGGTGTGTATGTTATCTAACATTTAAGATTTAATTAAATCATCCTTTAAAAGTACCAGCATATTGTGTGTGTGTGTGTGTGTGTGTGTGTAATCTAACATTTAAGACTTAGTTTAGTGAGAAATCATCCTTTATAAATACCAGCATTGTTTCCATAGTCAGCAGATTTGGAGAGATCCTTTGCAAAGCATTGAGTGATATTTTTAGTAATTCACCCTCGAGTTCCCAATTGACAAAACATTAGAGATCTCTCAGTAGGGCTGATAAGCAGCATTTGCTGCATGCAAGCAATGGGTAGTTGTTATCGTAACTCTTTCAAGTATCTTATTAAAAAGAACTTACCTACCTTGATTACTCAGTACATGCTGCATGCAGAATTGAGGCCTTCAGTGTCCCTGGTACAGTCAGTCCTGCACTGCTTTGTAAACAAAAGTCTTTTGTTTTTTTTGTTTTCTTCTTTTTAGTGCTATTGTCAACCTGGGGCCTCTCTTCTGCTCTGGAAAGTGCCTAATTCTAAAGATGAATTTTTGGTGACAAGGGTGTTGCTGACCCAAGTACTCTTAGAAAAGCACTTTTGTTTGGAGTCAGAAATCTCTCTGAAACATGCTGTGCGGGGAGAACTGTGCTCCATTAGCCCGCTCTCCTTTGTCCCTGCTGGTGAAGTCACTGTTTGGTTTTGACCAGGGATGGTAATGAGCTGGTCTGTGTCTTAATCATCTTTAGGAGGGACCGAGGCAGTCATCACAGAGCATGGCCAGAGTTGACACCAAACACTGAGTATGACCTTCAGCAGGTGATGGATGGAGTCTAGTACAGAGGCCCGAGTGGATCTCATGCCCACCCTGACTGGTCTTCACTTCCCATCCTTCCCATCTCCTGTCTCAGCTTGCATGCAGTGTTTGTATTGTTGGTACTTCAATTACAGTAGGGTTCTTTTTTTTTTTTTTTTTTTTTTTTTTGCCTTGTGCTTCAACTATATTGTATTTCTCAGGACCTGCTATGAAGCCACAAAACAAATTACTGACTTCTGGTGGAAGCATATTGTCTTGGCTGTTCATGTTTGTGTCTTTTGTACTTCTGAAGTTACGATGTTTGAAATTTTTCTTGGTGTTGATATCTAGTCTTGTCTTTGTTGGGTGGCTGTTCCAGTCTTTGGTTACTGTTGTCCTATCTGGATCCTAGGCAGGGTGTGGTGGTTGTGGGTCCCTAGTAGAGAGAGCTTCTGCAGGTCAGTGGGTGGCAGAGGGAATGGAGATGGGCTAGAGGCAAGGCCACATGAGAGTAGGTTAGGGCAAAAGCTAGGGGCGTGGGTTCTGTACCAGGAGGCCGAGTCCCCAGGGATTGGACCTTTAGCAGGAAAGGGCTAGAAGTGGTCCCAGTGATTGGTACTGGAGTGGGAGTATGGGCTACTGAAAACAGGCTGCTACAGGAATAAATTAAGGCAGGACTGTAATGGAGGTCAGGAAGGATAGTGAGAATCTCCTACCTGAGTCCCAGGCCAGTGTTGCCACTGAGGGTCCCTGGTGAAAGTGTTTTTAGGAATAGGCAGCTGATGCAAAGGCCTAGAAGGGGGGGACTAAGGTCTTACACGCTAGGAGAGAGCTAAGCTGGGTTTGCCTGCCTTTGTTTGCTTGGTTTATTTATTTATTTTTTAATGATTTTTTTCTTTTGTTATATGACCTTAGGAAAAATTTTAGGGCATTGGAATTTTCATTTTCATAGAAGTTTACAAAAATTGGTTCTTAAAAGATACATGGGCCTAGAGAGATGGCTCAGTGTGAGTAAGAGCACAAGTTGTCTTCCAGAGAGCGCAGGTTCAATTCCCAGCACCACATGGCAGCTTACAACTGTTCATAACAGTTTCAGGGGATCTGGCACCTTTACACAGGCATACATGCAGGCAAACACCATTGTATATGAAATACAACTAAATAAAAATTTAAAAACACTTCTAAGGGCTGCAGACATGACTTGATAAATAGTGCTACTGCATAGGCAGGCATGAGCACCCAAGTTCAGATTCTGAGCAGCCACATAAAAATCAGGCAGTGAGATGGAATGGGCAGATGCCAGGACTCGCCAGCCAGATAACAAGCTCAGGGTTAGGGAGAGATCTCTTCAGAGCCATAGTGACCTATGGCTTCCACATGCATGTGCACAGGCAGTCCATCTCACCTGGCATATTTATACTTTATGTGCACACTGCACACACATACCACTTCTTTAAAAATAAAGCTTTGGATAGTTGTTTCAATGGGAAGACAACAGACATGCTCTATTCAAGAAGTCTTCAGTTCATGACTTTAAGGCATGTATGTAATATTTTTACCAGAGTAATGGAATTAGAGAACATTATTTTCATACTGCTTTGCTACTTAATATACATTGTGAGTATAATCTGTTTCCTTAAGTGTATTCTTACAGTATAATTTCTGGTATCACCTTAGAAGCATGTTGTGTGGATAAACTATATTTAAGCAGTTTCCTAGCTATTGATCTTTTTCATGTCATCATTCTTTAAACATTAGCACTCCAAATGAACACCTTTGTAGCCAAAGCACTTCACATATAAAAAGTGTTCTTTGGGATTTTTTTTAATGTAGTGTCTGACTGTAGGGGTGTGTACATTTGAAGACTTCAGATAACATGTTCACTGGTGAAGATGTAGCCCTTAATTCTCTCCAACCAGACCATGACTTTTTCTCTAAATGCTGAAACCACTTAGAAAGTGTTTCAGATCATAATGTTAAACAGAAAAACATTACTGTTTGCTTGTTTCTCTAAAGACAGTATAGCAGCGAACCCTGAGTAGTGTGGTCCTCTGAGTTGTGGTCTCCTGCAGCCTGGGACGACATGAGCAGAGGAATGGAACATTCCATTGCAGTGTGGTGTCCCAGTCCCAGATGTTGATCATAAGGCATGAGATCATGGAGCTGGAAGAGACAAGAGGTATGGAAGACTGCTTGATGCTGTGGCCACGGCCTTAAAAACTGCCTGTTGGTGAACAGGGTGTTTTGTTCTATGTAGATTTGCTAGTGACAGTTTTCTTTGGTAATACTGAAGAGTGACTTAAGGGTAGGCCCTGTTCCCAGCAGTGATGTTACCCCAAGACCTTAGCACAACTGATGACGTGATGGAAATGCCAATCAGACCTTGGAACCTGGTGTGTAAGCAGCGACACCTGACAAAATTAGAGCAAAGACCTAATCCATCGAAGTCTACAGTACATCCCATCTAGGCCTCTGGCTAATTGGGGTTTGGGGTCTGTCAACTCAGGATGTGGTTTTTGTACTTAAAAGTCCACGCTGAGAAAGGCTCAGGACTACACTCTGGTCCTGAAAACCCAGTGCAATTGGTATCAGGCTAATAAAGACTTCTGTTGCTTGACTTTGTCCGAGTAGTCTTCTTTGGTGGATACCTCACAACAGTAGATGGCCATTTGACTTTATTTTACAGGCTCTTTGCAGTATATTAGAGCTTCCAGTTGTATGTTTTTATGGGATTCCTGTGTGTACAGATGTGTGTATATGTTTCTTGTGCTTTTTCTTTGGCTCTTTTTCTTCTATTTATTTTGTTTTATTCCAGTTTGTTTGTTTTTGTTTTATTTATTACCATCCTTTAGATGCTTGTTTTCTAAGGAGAGTCACAAAGGGTGTGGATTCAGATGGGAGATTTGGGAAGGGGAAATAGTAATCAGAATATATTGTAAGAAGAAAACCTGTTTTCAATAAAGAAAAATAGTTTTAAAACGTTTTAAAGACAGTCACAATGTTGCTTTCATTTACTTTGTCCCAATTTTTTGATCTTTTTTTTGAAAGAGAAAGCCTTAATTTAATTCTATGAAATGTCATAGTAGTCACCTTCTATAACCTTTGCAAAGAAAAGATTTTCTTCCTCTGAGAGCGCAGACCAAAGGATGATGTGAAAGTATGGCTCCTCATACCCCACCCTTTGATTGTCAGGGACCAAGTTGATGATGGGGAAGCCTGGCTCTCCATATGTGACTGTCATGCTGGGACTCCAATGACAGGATTGCTAGGGACTGCTGTTTCTGTTGAGTCTTTTCTAACTGTAAATGTTATTTGAGCCCAGATTTTCTAAGACAACTTCTGTGTATGCATCACCTGAATGGTAACAGTTATTTTTCTTCTTTTTTAATGATGGCAGACAGGTGGTGACAGAGAGGTCACAGGGAGCAGATGTCTGCTGGTGCCGCACCAATGGTAGGAGTGTTGGAGCTGATGATGCGGCGCCCCCTTCAGGTCAGCATCTTCAGATGACAGTGAGACCCAGAAGTCCTCCCGCTCCTTCCAGTCTGCAGTGGACCTAGAAGTCGGAGATGAAAATGGAGGTGCCAGGATCCACATGTGGTAATCCACTGTGTGGTTCTGAGTGGATTTGCCATAACAAGTACATGATTTATGCCTGATAATCATATGATGCTGGTCTTTATAACTAATCATTAATCTTCTGCACTTGATTTTATTTTCTATAAACTTTATTTATGGATGGAAGAAGGAAGACTTCCTCACATGACAGATCTAGACTTTGAAATATTGAACCAAGAAAAAAAAAACAACTGGAAAGTATGTTGAGAAGTACGCCCAATTGCTGCCCTGCCTAATTCTGTTCAGGAGACAATGAAGTAGCTTTTTAAAGCTGGAACTGCAAAGACTCCTGAGTACACTTCCAGCCACAAGTCAGCATTGCCATTCTTAGCCGGTGTGTAGAAGGAAAGGAGGGCATTTCTTTCCATGCTGCCGGAACTATGTGGTTGTGCATGTCAGGCGCCCTCTACTGGTAAACTTTAAACCATACGGATAAACCATAGTGTGGCCATGTCCCCATTGTGCTGGAGTTTGTATCAATAGTTAAGATGTTAAAACTACGCTCTTTTTTTGCCTACTTTCTCATAACTGATATCTGTGGGACTAGCTGTATTTCTTGGTTTTTTGTATTGTTTAGCTCTATAAAATGGCCCCAGAAGATCTCCAAATAGTGTCTCTAACTACAACAAAGGAGAATTGTATGGTTCCTTAAATTCATACTAAGTTTGATTTGGGACAATTTGCTTAGTGTGAATGTTTTCATGTCTTTTTCATGTCTCAGTTTATTTGAAACTCAATATTCAAAGCTCTCTAGTAGAACCAACTTATTAAATGTTACTTTAGTGTATAGTGAAGTGTTCAGTTAAGAAACTGTTCAAGAATGAGACTTTGTTTTGAAATTCATTATGAATCATAAAGCAAAAGTCATAGTTTTTCAGAGACATGGTCTCAGATATTTTTGGTCCGGTATGTCAGAATAGAATTTATAATACAAAGTCTGCTTTAATTAAAAGACTTTTTTTGCTGCAAGTCCCATCTGTTCTCAGAAAGCATCAGGTAGAGTTTGCATTAGTAGAAGAGGGAGGCTTCTACTGACTCTGTACATGTCTGTTCTCAACTAGAGGGGATGGTTTTCCTCTGTGTGTCGTATGGGCCTCTGCCATCTGAGGGGATAAGAAGGATACAGTTGAGGACGGGTGATTTACCCTCAGCTCTAGAGGCCAGTAGAGAAACCCTATTTTTAGTGCTTGTCTTACATTCTTGTATTAATTACTAGACTATATCAGTCATGTCTCCAATGAAACAGGAGCCGACAAGTCAGTTAATGAATGAAACATCTGATTTTAATGGGATTTTCATATGTTTCATCTCCATCTCTTCTATGAGTATGGTGAACAAGTGCTTCCTTCCTAGGTGGTAAAGTTTATCTTCCATGCATATTGAGTTTATATATTTATCATGTATACCTGCTGTTACATGAAAACAACTTTCAACTTGAAGTGCGGCCGTTATGTGGTATCCATGTTTATTGATCATGCGCCACATATTTACTGCAGTCCCTAAAGAGTATTTATGATATATATTATGTACTGTTTTATTATAATATTGTACAAAAATTCTTTACTTTTACCCATGAGTGCCATCTCTTTGTTTTTTGGTTTGTTTGGGTTTTTTCTTCTTGAGTCAAAGAATAAAAGTTTAATCCCTTTCCTCTACCTTGCCCTCTGTTGGTGTGAGTAGGAAGTGAATTGTTCAAATCTCTGCAATTAGAATTTCAGAAGTAGGGGATTCTGGTCACTTGACTTAATAAAGATTACATATATAATAAATTTGTCTATTTTTTAATTAAAAGCAATTAAGTTTTCCCTTTATTAGAGTATTAGTAATAGCCTAGACTGTGACAATGTCTGTATGTGTGGGATGGGGCACACAATGAAACAAGCCTGCATATGATAGCAAGTGCTTGTAACCAACCAGCAGCATTGCTTGAGGCTGTTACTCAGGTGTCTTACTCTTCAGATCCCTTAGAGCTGCAGCCTGAGACAGCTGAAGGGCAGGTACCTTTGGGACGGTGGATGATAGTGGCTGAGGCAGACTGGAAAGGGAGGTGTACAGAGGGTGTGTTGTCAAGGTGGCTAGCACTGCAGGCTGTTAGAACTGTAGTTTCTTTTTGCTATTCTGGGAAACACTAAAACACACAGTTCAGACATACCCCGTTTGAGGAAGTGGGTTTCAAAGCTATTCTGGGGAGAATGGTAGCTATTTCATGCAGTAATCAGAAGCCCTTGGTGACGTGTGATCCAGAAAAGAGCTGTAGCTGAACATGATGGCGCCTGACTGCAGTCTCAGCTCCTGAGAGGTAGAGGCAGAAGGATCCACAGTGTAGGGGCAGCCTGGGCTACGAGACTGGCTGAAGAAAAAGTAGAGAAAGCCGTAGCTGAAGATGGGTAGATATAGACTGAGGTGTGTGGCACAAATGGTTTGGACACAGGGCCACGTTGTCCTTAGGTGTGGCATTCACAGTTGGCTTCCTGGAACACAGCGCAGACAGTGTGCTGTGCACTTGGAACTGCCTGGCTTTGTAGTCCACCCAGAGCCCACGGAGAAGCTGGAAGGAAGCATAGTGAGAACACTGTGCTGAGGTTCTGCCCCGACAGTGTTTACTAGCCATGCGATCATGTCAGGACACCTGGTTTACATGAGTCCTCCTTTGTCATCTTCAACTTCGGAAGATGAATCCATACCTTGCCTTTCCTGTGGTGTGTATGGTCAAACTGAGCTTTACACAGCAGAGAGAGGGAGGTCATAGGTTCTTAACATAGCGCCTTGCTCCACAACAGAGTGGTCTTTGTTGAATAAGCAAGAAGAAAAAGATTTCTGAGCAGTTTTAAGTTTTCAAAGGGAAATTAAAGGGACATATATTGTCCAGTGATAACTAAAAGCTTTAAAGGCTCTTCTAAGTCATGACACATATTTCACAACTGCAGTTTCGGACTCCCTCTTCCTCATGTTACGTCATGAACGTGCCATATGTTACTGTGCATAGTATACAAAGTATATAATGTGCAAAGTACATAATATAAGTTGTATTATGACCGATTGTGTCCACATTTTAATAATAAATTATGAATGTATAATTTATAAGAAATAAAACACGTTAACCTCATTCCTGGTATTGAACAATTAGTGTTTTTTTTTTTTTTTCCTTTTTCATTCTCCAGACTTGGTTTTAATGTTTTTGTTCACTGGAAATAGATATTAAAATGGCAACCCCAGCTTGCTTCTTAGGTGCATTTGCTTGTAATTTTTCCCAACCTTTTACCCTGAAGTAATGTCTGTCTTTGATGTTGAGGTATATTTCTTCTTTGCAGCAGGATGGATCTTCCCTTTGCAGGTAACAGACAGAGTCTGTTGCCCTTGAGAGGATGTGTGTCAGCTCTCCACCCAGGAACCTTTAGCATCGCAGTATAGCATGCAAATCCAGGGAACCCTGAGTGCAAGCTTACATTACATAGGTGGGACTGCCACTGCTTTTTTCTGTATTGAATCTGTATTGAATCCTGTATAATAGTTTGTCCTAAAAATTCATACTACAAAGGAGGTCAAAACAAGGTAAAACTCTCAAATGTTTCCCGAGGATTATCACAATTACATAACCTTAGCCTCAGTCATTTATTTCTGTTACTTTAAAAACATCAAAGTTTCACCTTCACACTCCTCAGCAACAGAACTAAAGTTATTTTCTGTGACAATAAAGAGACCTAGGACCAGATGACCATGAAGGGGATTGATGACCCCGGAGCCCTTTTCCTTCTCCACTCAACTCAAATTTGTAACCCACAGCACTGACAGTGATAAAGGATGCCCAGTGAACATTGCTGATTGATGATAACACCCTCATAGTTTCACCAACAGTTGTAATTATTAGAGTCAGAAGCACAGTAGTTTTTTTTTTATTTTTTGGAGAAGACTAGCTTGCTAAAGTCAATATGATACAAGTATTAAACAGTATTTTGTCCAGATTTCCTGTTAATATAAACTATTCTAGTTTTCTACACCTCTCATTTTTTTTTTTTTAATGAAACCTATTTTGGGTCCAGAAGTACTTTTTAAAGCTTTTGGGGGCTTTATGTGACTATAAATTGCCCCACATTGGAAGCCATTTTGTAACTGGAAACTACTTTTGTTCCCATATGCCTTGACCCAAATAATCCCACAGAAAATATGTTAATTACAATACTGATTGGCCCATGTACTTTTAGCTACCTCTTACATCTTCAGTTAACCTATTTTTTATTAGTATACGTATTGCCATGTGGCTGTGGTGTTACCTCATTTTCTGCATGTCTTGTGGTTGGCTGGAGTCTGACCTGACTGCCTTTTTTTCCTCTGTATCTCTGTTCAGATATCCGTCCTGGCTTTACTCTGCTAAGCCATTGGGCAAATATCTTTATTCATTAACCTATAAGTGACAAAAAAAAAAAAAAAAACCCAAAAAACAGGACATCCCACATCACAAGTCCCTGGAGGGGAGCCGTCTTTAGTCTGTAAACACCTGGACTGCAGGAGAAAGCTATGGTTGACACTTAATTTCTGCACAACTGTCAACACACTCAAAGGTGGCTTTGCTGTCCCTCTGAGCTCAAGGCCCTGTCAACACACGCTCACTCGGGGTTTCCTCGACTTCCCACACATCACTGTCTCATTGCCCTAAGCTTTATCTATGTGCAGTGAAAGATTAAGGAGTAGAGCTCTCTCTCTGTGTGCGTAGGAGGTTGATCCCAAGACTACCTTCCAAATCCCTGCCCTACATACACCAAACATTTTTGTCTCTTAATTCCACAATAGCATTTTCTGGAAACAATCTAAACCATACATCTATTTCAGATCATTTATAGAATGCCCAGGATAGCTAATACACTATAAGTAATGTGTAGTCTTATGAAACAATGACACCTATTCAGCTTTGTCAAGTTTTGATCTATAGTCAATTGAACCTTCAGATTTAGAGCCTGAAGACATGGAGAGCAGACTTCCCTACGCTGACTATACTCCTTATACCACTGCCATGTATCCCATAATACACCTGGATATGTGGGGACCAGTAGCTCATCCGTGGATAGCACATTCTCCTCTCTACTGCCACACAACATTTGTTATTTACAGTAGTTTGCATTTAAGTGTTAGCCCAAATTGCCCCTCGGTGGTGCTACTGACAATGTTGTAAACTACAGTCTGAACTCAGCTCAGACTGGACCCTAGCTGGGTAAACAGAAAAATTGCTAGCAGATAAAAGACTAAAATCAGCATTCCTCAGAAACTTGTGAAGTGGGTTTCTCTTTGAAGGAACTATTACATCCCTTATTGCTGACAGGTTTATGTCCTGCCTGGTCCCAGTTCCAAAGAAACACAAAGGCCTACATTAATTATCAGCTGGTTGCTCAGGTTTCTTTTTTTATTTTATTTTATTTTTGGTTTTTCAAGACAGGGTTTCTCTGTAGCTTTGGAGCCTGTCCTGGAACTAGCTCTTGTAGACCAGGCTGGTCTCGAACTCACAGAGATCCGCCTGCCTCTGCCTCCCGAGTGCTGGGAAAGGCGTGCGCCACCACCGCCCGGCTTGAAATCTTAGTTATGATTGTTTTTAAAATAGATTTTGTGTCTTGAGATAAGAAATCTGTAATTCCTTTCTTTCCATCTTTGAATGTAGCAATAAATTTTCATATTATTAATGATTGCTAATTGCAGTCTGGATTACTGTTGTGCCCACATCTTGAGTCCCCCAATGAGACCACCAAGGAGCTGGTTGCTGATGCAAGCACCCAAGGGTCTTTTTTGGACAAGCTCGAGCCTGGTCCACAACCCAACACTTAGACACAACAGACGAAGGGAATGTGGTCCCCAACTCCGGGGAGGGTGAGTTTTAAAGGAAAACACACACACACACACACACACACACACACACACACACACAGGGCATTACATGTGTTGGTGTTTCAGGATTGGATTGTGGTATGGGGCAAGTGGATTTTTAAAATCATTGGTCAAGCTATTGGCTCAAAACCACAAACTGCCTACAGTATGTCTGCCAGAATATCTGGACTTGTAATTTTTATTACCATGTCTTCTGATTGACTATGTCTATGGGTTTGTTTAAATTTTGCTGCCACAGAACATTCTGATTTTTTTTATTAGGAACTGAATTCAAACACTTGTGACCAGATGTCTTAAAATGAGGCCCCTTTTCAAGATGGAGTCTGTGAGGCTAAGTAGATTTTTCTAGGTCCTCACATTACTTGTGAACCTCCTTCTATATTCTCACTTTAGGAATATTTGATCATGTTTATTGACATGCCTAGAAAGTTGCAATTTAAAGTTTGAATAACATTTTTTGAACAAGAGAGGTTTCACATTCTTCCAGCCATGTCTGAGTAGAGCACACTGACGTGGCAGAGGTTTAGACCCATAGTTTGTTTTCTCCTAATTCCCAAAGCCTAAGCTTCTGGATCTCGAGGCACAGGGTTTAGAGCATGCCATTGTTCTGAGGCTCCAGGTTTGTCTGGTGTTGGAATGCTAATTATTTCCCTCAAGAATAACAGAGCTTCTGGCAGCTGTGTTTAGCAGGTTTTGTTTTCCTGCCTTTTCTGGAGTTGACCCTGTACTTGGGAGGTTTGGATGTGCTGATGGCAGGAGGGAAGCTGGGAAGGCATTAGGTTAGATTCACTGCTGCTGTCCCTCAACCCTGGCTGCTTTGGTTGTTATCAGAGCTCTGCACACAGCTGCTCCCACCCTGTCTGCTTTAAGGATGCTCCTGCAGGAGGCTTGCCTGAGCAACTGGACCCTCACAGGCAGGAGCTCCCCACCCAAGATGTCAGCTCTTAGAAAGGAAATCTGGTTGTGTTGACGATGGCATTTTAAACTGTTTCACATGCTCAGTTCTCTAAAGGTCTAACTTTAAAGCAGACACTGATAACTTGTGAAATGAGACATTCAAATTTCATTGTATTGTTTTTCCTTGGAAGTCTTAAGCTGCTTTATTACTGACTTGGTGTCCCTAACTACTGTCCTTTTGAAATCTACGTTTTCTTAGAGTTTCACTTATTTTCTTTCTTTTTTATTTATGTGTTTAGTATTGTGTGTTTACATGTCAGGATTCCCTTGTAGAGCTGAGGGGACAAATTGTGCCATCAATTCTCTCCTCCACCCTTGTGTGGGTTCCAGAGACAGAGCTGTGTCGCCAGGCTGGCACTGCTGGAGCCTTTAGAGCTCTTCCCCACTGAGCTCTCTCGCTAACCCTACCTATTATTTTCTAGTTGCTTCTTTCAAAAACTGTTTTTAGATGAAGACTTTCCTTTTAGAAGACGTATTAAAAACATTGAAGCTCTTCACTGAGGAAGCCTGGGGAATCTCCCTGAGAGAAACGTGTTTGCAGCTTTCCCCAATTTTGTAACTTCCCTTAGTTCGGGACTCGGGTTTGCTGTGATTTTTTCTGTGCCAAGGATGCTGAAGAGAGTTTAAAGGGAAAGAAAGTGTAAAAACTATCCACAGAGAGAGGACTGCTCTCCCTCAGTCAGCAGAGTCACCCCTGGCCTTCCTGCCCTCCAGCACCTTGGCTAAGTTAACAGGGCTTTGAGTTCTTTACTTTCAATTTCATTTCTGCCGTACCACGTGAATTTTTTGCAGTGTCTGTGTGTGTGTGTGTGTGTGTGTGTGGTGGGTTGGCTTATAATAAGAGCAGCATAGGAAGCCAGAGGCAGGAGAGCAAAGGCAAGACAGAGGCAGCTGAGAACTGTTCTTGCACCTGTGGAATGGGGACCAGATATATTTACTTTTTCTTCCTTTAAGAAGCAACTGATCCTGGAAGCTGAAGTTAATTTCCATTTCCAAGAGGCAACTGAAGGACATTCGGGAGAGGCAGGTTTGTGTTGTCTGGTCTGCAGGGCTGTGGCTGGCTTTAGGTGTAAAAAGCTCAGGTTCTTTCTTTTGACAAGAGATAGATGTGAAGCGGCAGCCTGACACTCCAGTCCCCGCTGCCCTGCCAGCTTCAGCTCAGGCCACTGGCAAGGCTCTATGCACTTTGTCATGCTATTGATTTATTCTCATACATGGGAGGACGTTGCCGAGAACCTGTGACGTCACCTGTTATCTAGATGCTCAGCATTCTGTACATTCTCCTCAGCATAATGTCCTCAGGCTCATCTGTGTGGCAGTGTGCAGTAGAATTCTGTTCTTTTCTCTGGCTGAATAACATTCCATCGTGTGGGCTGTCACACTCTGTGAATCTACACATCTGTGGATGATCTGTTGGTGAGAGATTGGGTTACATCCACATTTTGGATACTGTGCTTATGACTGCCATGATCATTGGTGTTCAAATGACTGTCCAAATCTGTATCTGTGTTGTATGTAACTGAAACAGAGTTCTTGGATCAAAGGTTACTGTTCATCATGTAAGAAGCCAAGACTGTTCTCAGTGAGGTAGCATCATTCTCTGTTCTTAGCTGCAGTGCACAAGTATCTAAGTGATCTGAATTCTGGTTCACATTTATTTGTTTTTGTTTTGTGTGGTAGCTGTTCTGGTGGGTACAAAGTGACGTTTTCTGGTTTTAAGTGGCAGTTCCTCAGTGTTTCTGAAAGCCATGTCATAATGCAGACTGGGTTTGAAAGATTGTTGAGCAAATAAATTGAGGTCTTAAGATAGCCTCATTCTTGGAGGCAGAGGCAGGCGGATCTCTGTGAGTTCGAGAACAGCCTGGTCTACAAGAGCTAGTTCCAGGACAGGCTCCAAAGCCACAGAGAAACCCTGTCTCGAAAAAACCAAAAAAAAAAAAAAAAAAAAAAAAAGATAGCCTCATTCTTGTGTAAACTGCAAACACAAGCAAAATCAAGCAAGTGATTTCAAGTAATTATTTATGTTACCCAGAAGCAAGACTTAACCTCAGTAAAGTCTAAGAAGCCAAGTCACACGAGATCACGTGACTATCGACGTTTACAACAGTCTCCAGATCCAAAAGACAGAAATCTCGTAGCTCAAGTTTCTTAATTTAGCTCCCATGTCTTCCTATCACACATGTTGCTGTGGGAACATAGACACTTTATCTTTCAGCCTCGTACTTCCAAGTTTGTACACTGCATCTTTTCCAAATAAATTCTTTATAATTTTAGCATTGTCTTGTACAGAGTAATTAGCAATATTGAATGTTTTCTCATGTGCTTATGGCCATTCATAAATCTGCTTTGGAGAAATAAGAGTCCAATGTTCTGCCCAATTTAAAATTGAGTTGTAGAGATGGCTCAGCATTTAAGAGCATTGCCTGCTCTTCCAAATGTCCTGAGTTCAATTCCCAGCAACCACATGGTGGCTCACAACCATCTGTAATGGGGTCTGGTGCCCTCTTCTGTTCTGCAGTCATACACACAGACTATTGTATACATAATAAATAAATATTTTTTTAAAAATTGAGTTGTAACTGTTGAGGTTTAAGATAGTAATCTTATATCACATATTTAATGTACAGTGCTCACCCTTTGGTGCACAAAAATTCCTAATTTTGCAACATGGATTTTATCTATGTTCACCCTGTGGAGACTTTGATATCACATTCAAGAAATAATCTGCCTTTGAAATCCAAGTTAGGTAAAAGAGAGAGGAGGTTAGCCCCAGGCTAGCCTATTACAATTAAGGGCTGCCTTGCTCCCTGCAGACACAATCTGTCAGGAGGGGGGTTGTCAACAGTGAAAAGTTAAGTGAACACACATGTAATTAACACTGTTTATGCATTTGGACATCTCAGTGTGTGTGTGATTCATGGGTGTGTTCCAAAGCTCCTAAACATTTTCAGCCACTTTAAATTTACAGAGGGAACAAGTGCTTAGAACCCACTGCTCTGCCATTTTGCTGGGTCTTTAAGGCTTTGCAAACTCACTTACCTCATTGGTAGTGCAATAATCTGTAACCTGTAGGCACTTACAGATTGTGTGAGGTAACATGCTAAAGGCATTCATTACAAGGCTTAACATATTGAAGGACTTTATGAAGATAGCCCTTGTTTGGGTTTTATTCCATTGAGGTCAATCTTCATTCATGCTAAATCTTCTTTAGAACTGTGAAAGATTGATAGAGAATGTCCTCTGTAACTGCTTGCTGCCAATAGGAAATGTACAAATGTCATCAGCCCTAACTCTCCTTGGGCTTGGGTAACACTGAGGCAGAGAATGGCTTTTGTATTTTTCTTGCAGATTGTTCTAGCTTGGCAAGTTGCTATGGCCAGACCACAAATGATGGCTCCCATTTGTCTGGTGGAGAACCACAAGGATCAGCTGTCTGTGAACCAAACAGCCATAGATATTCTGAACAACATTTCCCAGCCAGTGGTAGTTGTAGCTATTGTTGGATTGTACCGTACAGGGAAGTCCTACCTGATGAACCGTCTGGCAGGACAGAATCAAGGTGAGTGGCATGCTGGGAACTAGCCAAAGGTGTGACTGTCTTTTTGCCATTATCTTAATTCTGATTCCCAATTAAAACAAAGGAAAGCCAAATTCCTTTCAACACATCTACCCTCTCATGCTAATTTGCATGTGTAATTACTGCTCGACAAAAAACTGTTTCCTACATTCTTTATTTCCATTCCATCAAGGAAACTCTCACCCAGGAGTGCTCAAGACAGGTCCTTTTCTAATGCCCTAAGCAATGGGATCTTGTGTGTTGGTCTCTGGTCTCATATATCAGGTTTTCTTTCTCAATAAAATATTTCCACCAGGGGGGAATTTCTTTGAATACCTAAGACTTTAAACATTTGTGTAGGGCTGGAGAAATGATCTAGGCTGCTCATGAAGAGGACAGGATTTGGTACCCAGTGCCCATGTGGTCACTCAAAATTCTCTGTAACTCCAGCTCTGAAGGATTTGGTGCCCTTATTTGGCCTTTATACATTTGGGGCATGTGCATGGCGCACTCACATATGTGCAGGCAAAATTCTTATAGTCATAAAATGAAATCAATAAATCTTAATAACTATTCATTTATAAACAAATCTTTAAAAAATTTTAAAGGAATTTATATCCTTTTATAGCTGTACACTCCTGTTTGTTTTGCTGGTTTTCTTTACAAACTTTGAATATTAAAAACTATTCTAACAATTTCCTTTTTTTAAAGTTTCTCATTTTTCTCTGGTGTGTCTCTGACACGGAACCCATACTATTTCCCACAATTTGTAAAAAAAAAAAATACCTCTTTTTTGATTGTTTTTGGCCAAACTACTGATAGTTCCCCTGCCTCTGTCTCCTGCCTTCGGGGATGGCAGGCAGGTGTGTACAGCCATGGCTGGCTCAAAACCCTCACTGCCGCCACCAGAGGGCGCCATGTTCTCTTCGTGGATGCCTCTGTTTCCATTTGGAGCTCTTCTGAGGCACCATTCTCTTGATAAATGCCCACTATAGCTTGACATAGATGACCTATAAACTAATATATATTTGAGGACAGATGAAGCACCATTTTGACTGTTGAGATTCACCGCACTGCCAATTCTACTGCTTACATCTGATTTTCGTGTGCATTGTTCTCTTCTTTGCTTTTCATGGCTGGGTCTGAAACACCGGAGAGAACTACTTGATGGGGAAGGACTCATCTCAACATGGTTTCAGAGATTTCACTCCCAGTGTTTGGACTTGTTGATCCTGGGACTCTGGTGACATCACAGAGGCAGCTGCATGGAAGACTGGTAGCAGAGATTGAGGAAGGGACTGGGAAGAGTTAAGACTTCTGTATCCCCCATCTAGGCTTCAACTCCCAACCCTTCAGAATCCAGGATGGTGCTGGCTTCCATGAACTGAATTCTTAGCCTACGAGGCTTCCGGGCACTGATGTTTTAGCACACGAGGCTCTGGGCACTGATTTTTTTTAGCACACAAGGCTTCCTGTGCAAGACATACATAAACTGACCCTTACTTCTCACCTCTCCCCGCAGGCTTCCCTCTGGGCTCCACTGTGCAGTCTGAAACCAAGGGCATCTGGATGTGGTGTGTGCCCCATCCAAGCAAGCCAAACCACACCCTGGTCCTCCTGGACACTGAGGGCCTGGGCGACGTGGAAAAGGTAGGATGAGGTTCATGGTGACTGTTATGAGCCCTTGTTATCTAACTGGTTGACCTATTCATGAATAGATCTAATAGTTCTACAGACGGATCTACAGTAGGTGAGATAAAGACTGATTTATTTAGATTTCACATTTAGACAAGGTTAGATTTTTGTTATTGCTTTTGTTTTTAAGACGGGTTTTCTCTGTGCAGCTTTGAAGTCTATCCTAGAACTTGCTCTGTAGACCAGGCTGGCTTCAAACTCACAGAGATTCTCTTGCTCATAGCTCCCAAGTACTGTATTAAAGACCTGTACCACCATTGCCCATTGAAATGGTGTATTATATTAGGCGATACATGCTTTTATTTCTTGCCATTTGAGTGAATGATTTGATTCAATCCAATAAAAATTTATTTAGTAGTTAAATTCCTGGTTTCTAGGTATAGTAGTTAGATATTAGTGAACAAAATAAAGGTTTTTCTTTCTAAGAACCTTCCTAGTTTCACTGAGGATCCTTCCTGTGTGTTTCTCATATAGTCCAGTGATGCGGCGAAGATTGGAAATAACCAAAAATAGTCCTTTTATAATTATTCAATTTTAATACAAAGGGAGATAAGGGAACTTACAGAACCAAGGGTCCAGCGGAGTGAGCGCGGGGCAAACGAACGGGGCGCCTTCCGGCTCCCCAATCCTATTTAAGGGGCATGGCTACCCCGCTGGAGCAGCCACGCCCCTGAACGCAGGGATTGGGCCAGCTGCCCCAACATCTCCCCTTTTTTGTCTAAATAAGACAGATTCAGAAACCAAATACAACTATATACAATGGGAACTGATCATATAAAATTACAAAAAGTAAACAATATCAGGCGAGAAGTATATAACGAAGAATTTTTCTAATCACTCTACTTTGAGAAGTCTAAATAGTCTAGAAGGTAGCTACCATTATCTAATCTTCAACCCCATCAAAGATCTGAGAAGGAGAGTAAAATTACCAAAGCAACCAAGAAGCACAAACGAGAAACTTCCAAAAAGTGCAACAGAAGACAGAGACAATTGACTACCTGGGCAACCACACGAAGTCTTGATAGCAATGTTGAGGCAACCAACTTTGGCTGAGGCCTGAAAAAACCTGACATACCATTATACAATGGCAAGGAACCTTTAGTAGAACTATCCTATCCTGTCTTGGCAAGATAAGACAATTCTGTTTTATCCACTTATGGATATTTCGTACTTTAGTCAGTAATGGAGGTATGGGCTTTTCTTTGCCCCAAGGCCAGTTCTGCCAAGTAGAAGACAAACTCCCAGTGGAGTGTCTTTGGTGCTCAACGTTCTCTCGGGAGTAGAGCATTGTTGCCAGGAGTGATTGTGTCTCATAAATACAAAACTGTAGGTTAGATTAAAGGCCATGTTCTACAGTTCTTCAAAGAGGTTGAAGATTATGCTATCTATACTAAATACAACCTCTATGTGTCTAAAAAACCTGATTGTCCTAAATATAAATATGACCAACATAAAATTCTCAACACTTATGTAACTGTATGACTAATAGAATAGACAACTGTGCAAAAAATGAAGACAGTGATTTCCAAATGTAAACAGGGTCCTTACATAAATAATATCTGAGGTAGAAATGTACAGTGCAATATGGTAAACAATGTCAATATAACAATTGTTTCAAACAGAGGTAGTATCATACTCTCATACAATGTTCAACATATCAATATACAAGAATCAACACTCATATAGTTTTTTTTTTAAAGAGAAAAAAAAGGAAGAAAAACAATAACTCACAAAAATCAATTATTCCTTCAGATCACCAGTTAATCCCTCCCTCCCCCCCCCCCCTTTTTTTTTTAAATACATATAGATATACACATAATTTATACCCCTGAGTCCATATAAAGCCTTCCACAACCCGACCACCCTATGCCAGCCACCAATTAGTGTCCCTAAATCTGAGGGTAAACTTTGTTGGGAGGGGGGGCGTCGTCATCCAAGATTGCTTCCAGCTGACATAGGGGCGACTTTTCTTCCCAGGGGTTCCTGTGAAAGCAAATGATGGTAGAATACCCAGGGTAACATTTCGTCTAGGAAAAATGAGTCCAGCCTCTGAATTTTTTTTTTTTTTTTGAAAAATGAGGCCAGAATGTTGTCAAAAATGTGCACCATTCAAAAGTGTTCTGTGCAATTGGTACCAAAAAACAGGCCAAATATTAGCGCTACTAAAACATGACGTCATAATAACTAGTTGGAGTTGATGTTGCGGGGCCCCGTCTTCATCCTGGAAACTGCAAAGATTACTGAAGAAAAAAATTTTTGTCGTTTGTTGTGAGAGAGATAAGCATTATCTACAAGGACACATACAGACGTATACGTGCATATCTTCAATGAAAGGTGCATTAAAAACAACCATAGATATGAATGAAGGCAAAGAAGGCAAATATATTGGTACCATTATCAACATTATTGTTATTAATATTCTGTCTCATAATATTACTCCTAACCTGAGACAGAAACTCTGAGAAATCTCTTATAAACAAGCTTGGAATTGGAGAGGGACTGGGCCAGAGTCCAACTCCAAGAAACCAGCTCTGAATATCTATGAAGAAATGCATATTGACACACATACAAAAATTGTTTTTTATACTCACCGAGCTTACCCAATGTTAATGCTGATCCTTTGCCATAAAGATCACAAAATAGAGCAAAATCAAGGAAAAGCAAGCATTCTGAACAGCATCCAAAAGGAAACCCGGTCAGCTTACTGCCCTGACCCTGTAACAACCACTGTTGCTGTATGCCAAGGTCACCACCCACCATCCACCTCAGGAGCTCTGTCTCCGCCCCTCCACCCCCAAATTCAGAACTCTTCTCCTTCATTCTATTCTTGCTTCATCTTCACAGCCCTGGGATGAGGCACAGGGTTAGCCCAGCGTGGTCCACATCAAAGCTCTGGCCACCGGGAAACTGGGGACGGGGAAGCTGCCCCTGAAGTGGCAACTGCTGCTCTCCGAGATGGACGCAGGTTAAGATCTCTCCTGGTAAGCCACAACTCGTGGTGCTACCCAGATTACTAAATATGGGTTAAAGCAAGATGTGAGAATCAGCCAATAAGAGGCTACAGATAATGGGCCAGGCAGTGTTTTAAAAGAATACAGTTTCCGTGTAATTATTTCGGGTGTAAAGCTAGCCGGCTGCCGGGTGGCGGGACACAGCCCCACCGCTTCACACTACAGATTGGCGCCCAACGTGGGGCTAAATCCACTTAAAAACCTTGCCCGCTTGAGATCGGAAAGAAAGTTCTCTGAGACCATACCAATGGCTCACTGCTCCCTTCCTGCACCTGAGCAGATGGCGGAATCAGGCTTAGGCGAGCGGGAGAGCATGGCGGATTTCTGCCGCCATAGAGAGAGATGTTTTCAGACTGCGCGTCAGATTTGGCTGTAACTTGGATTAAAAGAGTTTCTGTGCTGCACGCTCAGTATCAAAATTAAACTGCTGAGTGCGGCTCCAATGTCGACTTCTGTGTGCCTGGAACTGTGTGCGGCTCAGGGGCACCAAATGACTGAGGCAGGAGCGGCTTTGGCTCTGCTCCGCCATGCTGAACTGTACTGATCTCAGGCAGGATCTATCGTAATTACCACAATAACAGCGCAGTTAAGGTTTGGACTTGGCTGTAAACAGGCGGTACCGTATTACCCCTACCTGGCGCAACTTAAGTTTTTAAGAAGTGGTTAACCTTTTAAGAAGTGCTCCTGGATATTAAAAAATTGCAGATTCACAACAGGATAGATTCAGACATAAAAGACTTTTAAATGAGTCACAGTGTTGGATGAATGTATGTAGGCTTGAGAGAGAGAGAAGAAAATATAAAAAATAAAGTTAATGCTTGAAAAAAGGGGTAAAGTCTTTAAAGAGACAGAATAAAGTAAAGTGATAGAATGAAAATAAGCCGCATAAAAATGGAAAATTCACAGAGAGTCTGGATTATGTATTTTGTTGTGTTTTCTTTGATTTTTTTGACTGTAAAGGAGCTAAGTACAGAGAGACATTTCATTATATGGGCTGCCAGTCTAGACCAGAATAGACATTTTAATGGTATGACTTCAGGATTTGGATCTAAGAACATGATGCTTTGGAAAAGAGTTTCTTCTTTTGTTTTCACAGAGGACGAGACTCTGTGGATTGCTTCTATCCCAATATGGTATGATAGACCACGCCCTCCTGAAAGGTTGCTATGAACATCTTCAAAAAATTACTTCACTCAACTGCCAACTGAGAGGAACCTAGCACACAGGTTACACCATAAAAGACCTAAATAACAGCGCCCCCATTCAGCAGGAAGCAGTTTGGAGAGAAATAACTGCGCCCACATTCCCAAATATTGATTATAAATGTTCTTTTACATTTAAAGGGGGATATGATATAGATATGAATAATTTGCATTGGTATGGATTTTAAGGTCAATTTGTTATATGTATATGTATTTCTGATTTTGATTAAGCTATTGTGATTGTAGTTCATTTTAAAGAATGTAATGTATAATTAGGAAATATAGGTTGTTAATGGATAATCATCGATTAATAGTCAAGCTTGTAGTCACGTTAGTCATTTTCTAGATGTGCATAGATATATTTCAGATAGGCATTCTTCATATCTTTCAAAGACTGCAGAATATGGCATTTAATGTTTTAATAACTTAGGGTTTTTCATGACAATGAGACACGTCTGCTCCTGGCAGCACCAATCTACTTCAAGAGGAAGATGGGCATCGAAGAGGCTACTTATGGAGTTTGTTAGCCATTTGGGCAAGAAACTGCTCTTGCCTGGACTGTTGCATAAACTGGACACAAGGAACCCACAGAAAGAGGACTGCTAAACTTGCCTAAAGGTGAGATGGTCTCTCAGGGTTCCTGATTCGTGAAAGAGTCTGCGAGACGTTCTGCAGGACACAGCAGAAAGTGACTGAACTGTCTTTGGAATTTTTCTGCTTCATGGAAATGTCTGCTGGATACTGTGGGCCTGAAGCCCGAAGATGGATGCCCCAACGGTACAGAGGAACTTTGGGTGACTGTCCAGGCAGCGAGTTGTCTCTGTCATTTCTAGAGTTTTATAAGTTACTTATTTCTTATTTACTTAGGTAGCATTATATCCTTCTGGAGTCTTTGATGGAGTTGAAGAATAAATAGATAGTTATAGATTTCCTTAGTTATGATAAAAGATAAAATAGATTTAAATATTGTAACTGTAATACTTGTTTGATAACTGTTTTGTTATATGTAATTTTGCTATGTTAAAGTTGAAGCCTTTCTTTTTTGTTTAAACAGAAAAAGGGGAAATGATGGAGGAGAGTTATCTGTCTATGTTTCTTTCATTGGTTAATTAATAAAGAAAACTGCCTTGGCCCTTTAAGAACAGAAAATTAGGTAGGTGGAGTAGACAGAACAGAATTGTGGGAACAAGGAAGTAGAGTGGGGGAGACGCTTCAGGCATTCGCCATAGGAGGCTCCATGCTGCTGCTCTCCGAGATGGACGCAGGTTAAGATCTCTCCTGGTAAGCCACAACTCGTGGTGCTACCCAGATTACTAAATATGGGTTAAAGCAAGATGTGAGAATCAGCCAATAAGAGGCTACAGATAATGGGCCAGGCAGTGTTTTAAAAGAATACAGTTTCCGTGTAATTATTTCGGGTGTAAAGCTAGCCGGCTGCCGGGTGGCGGGACACAGCCCCGCCGCTTCACACTACAGTCCAGTACCTGGAAAGAAGCAGAACATAGAGAAGAAGAGCAGTCGCAGGGCAGTCTCTGACCTATGAACTCCAGAAGGAGAACTAGGGTGGGGCCTTAAGAGCTAGCCTGTGTTGGGTGAAGGGTGAGGGTATTCACTTCTAGTGCCTACCCATCACTGAAAGTCTTCCCTGGAGGCCTTTGTCATTCTAAGTGCTGGCATATGAGAGCTGTCACCCATCAGCTCTCACAGAGCTAGATGAACAAGGTCTTCCCTTCTGAAAGGTGAACCAGGTGGCACAGTGCTACTTCTCCTAGGAGCAGTGAGTTAGGTGGACAGATGCTCCCATGGGAAGGTGGATGACATCATCCCATCTCAGCTGACCGACTTGTCTTCTGAGATACCAAGGCTACATTTTGGAAATGGGGTTAAGAAGTTAGGTTTACATTTTTGAGAGCTATATTTTTATTGTGTGTAGTGTGTGTGTGTGTGTGTGTGTGTGTGTGTCTGCTTGTGGTATGTGTGTGTGTGAATACAGGCATCCTAGGTATTCAGAGGGTTTGGATTTCCTGGAGTTGGAGTTACAGAAGTTAGAAATGATATGATGTGGATGTCTGTGATCCTCTGGAAGAGCAGGGAGTGTTCTTACCACTGACCCATCTGTCCAACTCCTTGGGTTCACACTTTTTTATGGTGAACCTCATCAAGTGTCTTCATGTTGCACGGTGAGGGTGGCCCTTTGTTTGTTCCGGCTGCCCGGCTAGATTACATCCAAAATAAACACACAGAAATTGTATTAATTAAATCACTGCCTGGCCCATTATCACAAGCCTCTTTTTGGCTAACTCTCACATCTTAATTTATCCCATTTCTATTAATCTGTATGCCACCACGAGGTCCTGGCTTACCGGGAAAGATTCAGCATGTCTGACCTGGCAGCTCCCTGGTGGCTCTCTGACTCTGCTTTCTTCCTCTCAGAATTCAGTTCTGTCTTCTACACCTACCTAAGTTCTGCCATTTCAGGCCAAGCAGTTTATTGATTAACCAATGAAAGCATAGCAGATAGTTAATTCATCGATTTATTTCTGAGCCTCTTCCTCTGTCCCATTGGTGTACGTCCTTTTCTTGTTATTATCATACTTCAAGGATACTCATCAATATATGTTAATTGTACAACTTAATGGGATTCAGCACGGTATTCTGAGACAGACACCATCCATTGTCTCCTCTTTTCCTTTTCTTGTGGTATCTGTTAACAGCCTTTTGGAACATTTTTTTTAATAAATCATGCTCTTCTGATTACTATAGTCAGGAATTTGCTTCGAATCAGGATGTGTGCTGCTGTTCTTGAAAAATAATCTGTTTAAAGAGTGTATTTTGTGATTTCATATGAATTTTAGGAATTTCATTATAAGGAATGTCATTGGCATATTTGTAAGTACTTTGAAACCATATGTGAAACAACAATCATAGTTTTAAATTTTAAGTTCGTTTAGGACTTTGTGTCTACTCCCCTTCTAAGTCCTGGGATTTTGTTTGTCTCCTTTGAAATTGTGCAGACTGCATGTGATGTCATTCTCTCTGTGATAACATACATGTTTCTGTGCGTAAAACATGTGCTATCGTTTGTTTTATTGCTCTTGGCTGTTCTATGAGAAGATGAAACTGCGAAGTAGTTTGAATTTGCAGCTCTCTGGTGGCTGAGGGGGTGGAGCCTGTTTCATGTGTTTCTTGGTCTTTTTGTGTTTCATTGTTTTTTAGTTCTTTTTAGTTCTATATACAAATTTTAAGTGGAAGTATTTGTTTTCTTGATGTTCAGTTTCTTTGTTTGTTTTGCTTTCAGTTCTTTATATATTCTGAATACTAACCATCTATCAGATTATAACTCATAGACTTTTTCCTGTTTGTGAGATCCCATTTATTAATTGTCCTTAGAGTCTATGAGATCTGGGTCCTGTTCAGAATTTTTTTTTCCCGAGCTAATATGTTCCAGCCTATTTTACTCTGTCTCTCTCTCTTCTGTGTGATTCAGGGTGTCTGATCTGAGGTCCTTGCTCCACTTGGAGCTGTGTTCTGTGAGGAGCAATATACATTCCATTAGGTTTTTCAGACTGAGTTTGAATTTTTTCTCCAGCTAGGACAAGCACTCTTGCTCCCCCTGCTTGGCCTCCAGGGTTCCTGGAATAACAAGGCCACAGGGCAGCCCAAATGGTCTCCTGAGGAGTGCTCTCCCCAGCCCTCTGCTGTAATATCATTTCATTTGCATTTTAATAAATAAAGCCTGCCTGAGGTCAGAGAGTAAAACAGCCCCACCGGTCAACCTTACAGACTAGGTAGTGGTAGCACATACTTAAACCCAGTAGCCACACAAATTTTCCATAGAAACCAGGTGGTGCATCCCCTTAATCTCAGTGGTGCACAACTTTAATCCCAGCCCTATAGAGGATTGTAAGATGAGAGGAGACAGTTCTCAGACACAGTCTCATTATGAGATCCCAGGAGACAGGATCACCATTTCAGACTGAGGTCAAGGTAAGAGCCAGTGGCTGGCTGTTTGCTTTCCAGGTCTCCATGTTGAACCCCAGCTTCTCTCTCTGAATTTTTATTAATGGTTCTTCACTCTGCCCTCATGTGTCCTCTAGGGTGACTCTAAGAATGACTCATGGATCTTCGCCCTGGCTGTGCTTCTGAGCAGCACCTTTGTCTACAACAGCATGGGCACCATCAACCACCAGGCCCTGCAGCAGCTGCAGTATCCTTGCAGGACTTGAGTGACCAGGTTTTATTGAATGTTCTGGAATGCATATGGAGGCTCAGACCTGCCCTGTCATTGTGTGGCTTTTGGTGGGGTGGAGGAGACCCAGGGCAGCAAAAACTCTTTATTGTCATTTATTTTTAACAAGAGAATCATGAGAACGTACATGTGAATTCACTTTTCCTTAACCCAGTTCCAGTTACGTCACAGAACTCACTGAGCTGATCAGGGCAAAGTCTTCCCCAAGTCCTGATGGAATAAAGAATTCCACGGAGTTTGTGAGTTTCTTCCCAGACTTCATCTGGACTGTTCGGGATTTTACCCTGGAGCTGCAGATTGATGGAAAGAGCATCACGGAGGACGAGTACCTGGAGAACGCACTGAAGCTGATCCCAGGTAGAGGGAGGGCTGGGGTGGGGGCTGGGAAGGGCTGGGATCTGTTGTGTTGTTCCCATCCTCTGTGGGGTCCTTCTGTATTTGCAGTGGAATGGAGGTCTGCAGAAATGCAGATGGGTCATTGGCCAGTAATGCCTGGGAACTGGAGTTTGATTTTTTTTGAGAAAAGTAGAACCTAGAACATTGCCTAATTATTCCAAATCAAGTTCTTTACAGTTTGTACTCCCGACATAGTAGGTAGGAAAGCACTTTGTGAAACCAGTACTCACAGTTTTAAAATGATATGAAAAGGAAAGTATCCAGCCCAGGACACCCCAAGACCAAGCTCTCAGTACAAGAAGAGACAGAGGACAGGGCATGAGACAAACACAGGAGATAGAGGATGAGTGAGAAGGGGAGGAGAAGGGAGAGGGGCACAGATATTTGTTCCAGAGGACTAAGGACTGCCTCTGGATAGAGTGGAGACAATCATGGCACCTAGACAAAGGGCAGTTTAAAATAAAAGAAGAAATTTTATGTAACAATGAGGTCTTTAATTTTAATTGGCCTAGTGTTCACTATGTAGCCCAAACCAGGCTGGCCTGAAATTCACAATTTCTTTTATCTTTTCTTCCCCTTTACTGGGATTAAATGTGTATGCCACCACCCAGATTTCCTTTCCTTTCCTTTCCTTTCCTTTCCTTTCCTTTCCTTTCCTTTCCTTTCCTTTCCGTTCCGTTCCGTTCCGTTCCTTTCCTTTCCTTTCCTTTCCTTTCCTTTCCTTTCCTTTCCTTTCCTTTCCTTTCCTTTATTTTTTCTTTCTTTCACACACATACACCCAGACACAGGCAAACATGCATACACACAACACAAATGTCCACCTGAGCAAAAGGGAGAAAATCCTCAGTTCAGCAGTTTCATAAAGTTCCTGAAGTTCCTCATCAAAACGCTAGACTTATGTATCCTTCATATTTTCATAGACCCGCCATCCTTTCCCAGTTGTGAAGAACACATATTTTCTATGAGTGTATACTTGGCATTGACAACAAATGAAGTCTTTTAAAGTCAAGGTAGTTTTCCTTTGCTAACCAATGGCATCATTCTGAGAATTGCTAATGCTGCTATTTTTACTACTTTTTAAAAAATCCTTTGTGGCTCTTCTTTTGAGTCCCACAGCTACTTCTCTACAAAGGGGTGATTGGATCAGAAATCATACTTAGTATTTTGTTGCTCAGTCAACAGGATACACAACTAGAATGTGCTTGATGTCATGTTCAGGTCTGTGGATATCAGCCATATGATCCTCCGGTGGAGTCAAATGTCTCCTGAAATACTTCACCAGATGTCTGCCAAGTACAAACTTGGTATACTTTGACCTGTAAAGAAGTGTTGCATGTTTATGGTAGAGACCTGTGAGTGCAGAACACTTCACAGAGACAAGAGTGTCCATCATTTGCTGTCTTCTCTGAGACTACCCCATGGCTTTGTGTTTCCCTTAACACTAGGTGACAATCCCAGAATCCAAGCATCCAATCTGTCCAAGGAGTGCATCACATGTTTCTTTCCTAAACGGAAGTGTTTTGTTTTTGACCAACCAACTCATGACAAAGCACTCTTACGCAAGCTTGATACTATCTCAGAAGAACAACTGGATCCTATGTTCCTGGAACAAACAAGGACTTTTGTTTCTTACATCTTCACCCATGCAAAGAGCAAGATGCTCAGAGAGGGAATTAAGGTCACTGGGAATCGTGAGTGACTTTTTTTTTGAACACACTTCTGAATAGTGTAATATAGGTTGAAATTAGTATGTGTGTTTTTTTTTTAAAATTATCTATACAATGATAATATGCTTGTGTCCCTCTTCTGAAAATCCTGTATGTTTTATAATTGACTATAAATAACAAATCATTTTTTAAAAGTACAGACATCATCACTGGTATCTATACCTCAACTGATAATAAAATCACCAATGAAAATGTACTTAATCAACTATAAAAATCAGTGTTGAAACCAATAAGTTGATGTATTTTATTTTCAGAGGGGATGATTTGCATACTAATTATTCTTTGGAATGACAACTGAAATGTAATTTGGAAGTTGAAATAGTTCTAACATAAATACTAGTGTTTAAACCGTGTAAACCCATTATTTTAAGATTTAATGATATATTTTCCTTGTTAGTTTATGCAATCTATTTTAATGAATTTCAAGATTTAAATGCAAAGTTAATTCTTTTTATAGATAATTGAATTTATTGGGTGGAGATTGATATTAATTTTTAAATAGAACTAGAAAACCACAAAAACAAAGGGACAATCTATCAAAGATGATGTCTTGTTGTAGGAGATTGTGTATTTATGAGTGTGCATGTATAGCTGTGAAAGATTAGAACTATAGTCTTAAAACTGCATCATATTCACTTATAACTTCATACTTACCCCTAAAACTCCTGGTACATGAAGGACTGGGGACTCTGGTGACGACCTACGTGGATGCCATCAACAGTGGAGCTGTGCCTTGTCTGGATGATGCAGCGACAACTCTGGCCCAGCGTGAGAACTCAGCAGCTGTGCAGAAAGCAGCTGAGCACTACAGTGAGGAGATGAACTTGCAACTGAGTCTCCCCACAGACACGCTCCAGGAGCTGCTGGGTGTGCACACAGCCTGCGAGAAGGAAGCCATTGCTGTCTTCATGGAGCACTCCTTCAAGGACGAAAACCAGCAATTCCAGAAGAAGCTGCTGGTAATGTTGGCATCATTAACTCTCATGACTCTGTCCATTCAAGGCAGTAGCACTCCTGTGCCCTCATTAACCCAGGTGTGTGATTCATTTAAAGATGAGGAATCTGTGTGGTCTTAGTGAACACAGTTGTGAAATTCTCATGCCCCCTTCTCAAACTTCAGGTGCTTTTTATTCAGAAATCTCTAATGACTGGAATAATGAGAATATAATGTCCTAAATCCTTCACGCAGTTAATTTCTGTGGATTGCCATCCTGCCCAGAACATCTGTAGCTCATCCCTGAACTTGCTATATTCTTCTGTTCCTATGAAACAGTTTTGTCTCACAAGAGTCCCACTGCAGGCCACTGTTCTTCTATTGCTCCTTGTCATATCTTTGTGTCATTGAAGAAAGAATTACAGGATGTGACCCCAATAGGAACCAGAGATTGTAGCATGCAGAACCATCATTTTACAGAAGTTCCTGAGGACTCGGAATTTCGGGAACATTTACTGTGGCCTTGCACAGATTTCTTAGAATCCTAATTCAGGTGTTAGCATTTCACACTTTCTTGTGGGAAATAGGCTGACTCTTCTACAAAGTTTCTTGGAACTTTATCTCTTCTATTACTTCAATGTGTCAGATCTTTGTACATTTCCCTTATAGGAATTAATAGATGAGAAGAAAAGGATGTTCATGTTGAAGTATGAAGAAGCATCATATCAATATTGCCAGGAAAAACTCAATCGGCTTTCAAAGACTTTCATGAGAAATATTTCAACATTTTCTGTTCCTGGAGGACACAGGCTCTACATGGAAATGAGGAAAAAGATTGAGCATGACTATTGGCAGGTGCCCCGGAAAGGGGAGAAAGTGAGGAGCAGGGAGCATGGGGAAGGGGTGAGGATCAGGGAGCATGGGAAAGAGATGAAGAGCAGGGACATAGAAAAGGGAATAAGGTGAGGAGCAGGGAGCATGGGGAAGAGGTGAGGAGTAGCGGGCAAAGATGCTCATAGCAGAGGAAGGATGGTGTCATAAAATAGAAGCACACAGCACTTCCTAAGTGGAATAAGAAAACACATGGATAGCATGGTTTGTCTAGCTTCATGTTTGTGCTGGTGACCAAACAGGGCTTTGCAGTGCAAGCAAGTGTTTTAATCTCAAGCTCCATCACCTGAATTGTGCTTGACTGAAATGGCCACTACTTACTATTCAATTCTGAGAAATAGTCAAATAAAACTTCTGAGTAACAACGTTTCAAGTCTGTCAGGATGGTCTCCCTATGAGCTCCTAATAAATGTAAGAACACAGCTAACATATTACTCTGTTGTTGCCAATGACACCATGGTGTGTTCTTTCCTCAGTTCTTTCTTTAGTTATGTAAAATGGTTTGGGTGATGCCCCCTACTACTGGGAGAGTTTGCTCATTTCTACCTTGAAGTCCAGGCAGTTAGAAGTACTTGACCATGAATACAGCCAACAAGAGCAGAAAAAGTGAAGCCCACACAGTTATGCAGCATTTTTCATGGGGATACAATATTTGAAAGCACATGATGTGGAAAGGAATGATCTGGGAACACATGGTGGCAGGTGGCCTTAGCAAGGATGACAGGAGAGCCATGGACCCAGAAGTACGTACTGCCAGTGAAGAGCAGGGGCAGCCTGCAGCATTCACAGTAGCAACTGAAAGTGAGGCACAGTGGAGACTGTGTTAACTCACACAGGTTCTCTCCCAGATGCCTCAAGGTCTTTGCTGCTTCTTGGTCTTGCAGGCAAGTGAAGTCTTCCAGAGTTTTCTGCAGTCACAAGCCACCATCGAGAGTTCCATCCTGCAGGCAGATACAGCCCTCACTGCTGGAGAGAAGGCCATTGCAGGTACAGAAGCATGTCTCTTGGCTTTCAGCAGGATTAGGTTCCCACAAGGTTTCCTGATAGAGGCCAGGGTAACCCATTCCCAGATTAGCAGCTCTCTACCCTTCTGTGGGTGCTCACTCTAAGAGCAACAGGAAGTCAGTCTGTGTTTCAGCCAGATGGGCAGGGTCTCCTCATCCCCTCCAGAAACACTCTCCATTGAGTGGACCAGTGTGGAGTCTGAGGTTTGCTTTCAGAATCTGAATTGCTCTCTGGGGTTTGGAATGTAGACATTTTACTTAACCCAACATTTCTGTCTCCCACCATCCATCCTCATTCTCCCATCACTTTTCCCCCATGAATCTTCCTGGGAAAGAGGAGCGGGCCCAGAGGGAGGCAGCTGAGAAGGAACAGGAGCTGCTAAGACAGAAGCAGGAGGAGCAGCAGCAACTGCTAGAGGCTCAAGAAAGAAGTCACAAGGAAAACCTTGAGCAACTGAGAATGAAGCTGATGCAGGAGCGTGAACAGCTCATCAAGGACCATAAAATAATGCTGGAGAGGCAGCAGCAGGTAGGATTCCTCCTCCCCCTGGTGCTTGTCATAACCTCGGCAGCAAGAGAAATTATGTAGCCTGCTCATGAGTGGAAGCATCTCCTGAAGGTATTCTTGCTAAGGAGGTTTCCCCTCAGGTTTTCAGTGGCTCCTTTAGGGTGTGAATGACTGCAATAGTTTCATACACCAATTCAGGACATTTAAAAACAACCTCATTGGTACACACTGAACAAAATCCCATCCAGGCAGCTTAATAAGGACAGCAATGGGCCTGGGTTATCAAGGCCCACATTATCCGGCACCTGACACCCACCCTCCCACTCTAAGAATGACCTATGCTGATATAAAACTGAAAGAAATATCCGGATTGCAAAGAGCAGATAATTGGCAGCTGCTACAGGTCCTGTAGCTGTCTCCAGAGTGCATAGCCGCTTGAAGCAGCACATGGCAGGAGAGTGATTCTCTCATTGCCCAACTACAAGCAAAATGGTAACAGATTTCTAAAACAACTGATTGGCTGGCACTGTCTGTATGATGTGGTTGCCATACTGTCTCAGTGGATTGAACTCCACACAATATGACCAGTGGCTTCTCAGTGGACATGAGTGTAGGAATGTCTTCACACCTCTGCCAGCATTATAGTCAAACAGACATGATGGATCAACCCTAGTGAAGTTTTTACTATTCTTCCTCACAGTGTGTAGGATTAACTCAGAGAACCTTCTTCATGGAAAGGGAAGTAATTTAGGGCTATATTAAGGACCACTTGCCAAAGTTTGAGGCTATAACTTGTACAATGTTGGGATTTTACAATATTTTCTTCTCTCTCATGTTCACTGTTTTTAGCATCATAAGGCTTTGATTGAAGAAGGATTTAAGAAGAAATCTGAGGAAATGAGTGGAGAAATACAGCAACTGAATTCTACTGTCAATGACATGGAAAAAAACAGTGGTTTCTTTATAGATTGTATCCTAAAAGAATTTTCTACAGTGATTGGTACTCCTCCTACATTATTGATTCCGAAGGCTTTAAAAATTATTTAGGATTTAAATAGGATTCATTCTTATTTTGATGAAATAATAGACCGTGAATATATACTCTGCCTTTTCATGGAGCTTCACGTTTTCATTTTCATTCAGCAAATTTCAGCATTAAAGGTTCTAATTAGAGGACATGTATGCCTGCCCCACATTAGATAGAACATATACATGTCTGCACAGACAATGCTTTCTTTCAGGGCACAAATTTTGAAAGCATTTATATGAAAGTGAAGTTATTACTATTGTACACTGTCACAGTGACTGTTGGTCAACTTGACTGGATATAGAATCACCCAGGACACAATCTCTTCTGCACCCTGTGAGAACCATCTTGACTAGGTTAGCTTGTGGGGAAATATCTCTGGTCACTATGGTAGAAAACCCATCCCAAGTGTGGGCACCACAATTCCTGTGGCCTGGAGACTCAGTTAATAGGTGAAAGCAAGTTGGGCACTAAAATGTACCACTTGTTACTTCCTGACTGGATGTCATGTGATCAGCCAGCCTCCACTTCTTACTGCATGCCTTCTCTGCCATGCTAAGTGTATAATATGGAACCATGAACCGGAACAAACCCTGTCTTTCTTAAGTTGCTTTTGTTGAACCATTTTGTCACAGCAAGAAGAAAAAGCATTGATATCATTGGTGATAAACCTGGAAACTAAGCATCATTGAGAAAGATTGGTAATAAATTGCAATATGTCCCGATCCTGGACTACTTTATAGTCAAGAAACAAGTGTCAGTCAGGCTTCCTATATACTAATGTAAATTGATCATAAAGATTTCTTATTAAATAAAGTGAAAATTCCACATAACAGTGTGATCAATTTTTAAAATGGTTGTATTCCATGCACAGGAGCATAGATCAAGTGTCTTCCAGAAAATTAATGTAAAATGTGATCCTTTGTCTTCCACTAGAAAGAACAAGTTGGAATCAAAAGTCGAAGGGGCACATGCATTTCCTTATTACTCAGTCTCATAGGTTTCTTGAAGAACACTGGGAAAACATGACATATTCACTTTTTAGAATAGTGATAATAAGTTAAAATTCTCTATTACATGGTGATATTTCCCTTTTCTGAAATAGAAGAAGCTTTTCGAAGGCAACTACAATGAGAACCTGGGTGCTAGGAAGCAGAGCATTTTGCAACTTAATGCAGTTTTTTTGTTCTTTTGTGACTTTTAAATATTAATTTAAAGATACGTCTTATGTAACACAAGATATAAACATATTATTTCCATAGGCCATCATTACAATTTATGCATGCCATTTTTCTATTATATTTATTTGCAAATAGAGAAGAATTGCATTTAAAGAGTCATCACGGTGTAGAATACAAAAGGTGGACAACTCAGAGATGCCTCAGTGGTCAAGAATAGTGCACATTGATCTTACAGAAAAACTCAGTTCACAGCATCCGCCTGGGATGGCTCACAAATCCTGTGACTCCTGCTCCAGGGGATCTGACTTGATTTTCTGGTCCGAAGGTCACCAGCAATCCCATCACATATCCATGACTCCACATACACTTAGTTTAAATATTTTTAAGGATTGACAATGGGCCATAAGAAAGAAAACATTCAAGGACCCTTATTATTGCATCTATGAATAAAATAGATTTAGATTATATCTATTCCCCCCAACTCTTCTAACTCCCTCAAATTCTGCTTCCAAATTTACATAATCTTTCTCTTCATCCTCTTCTTTTTCCTTATTTTTATTTATGAATCAGATTGGTGATGGCCTCATGTTCATGGCTATAGAATAACATCTACTGGTGCATGGGCAACTCGTCACAAGCCACACGTCTGTAGAAAACACACTCTAGCTCTCCCAGTTGCCTGCTATCAAGCACTAAATTTTTCTCAACTTGAATTGGGTCCCTTAAGGTCATTGCTGCTCCCTGCTGGATTGTTGGCCGGCTTGACAGTGTGCATATCTTCTACCAGCAACTATAGCTACTGTCCAAAAGATATTTTGAAACAATAAGGTCTTGTTTTAAATTCCTTATATTTATTTCACAACTCTGTTGTAAATATCCCCATGACTACTAGAATTTTAGAGAAACTTGCTTCCTCTTTCTTAATTCCTTGTAAGAAGTCAAGAATGAATTGTTTGAAGGAAGGATCTTGATGCTGTTTAAGGTAGTGACTTCTCTGAGGTGGCTAGAAGTGTGCCTTTTCACAACGACTTCCCTTCATGGGGAATGAGTTGCAGACACAGGACCATTCATAAAAAAAGTTTGACCAAATACATTGTCAGCTGTGGAACAGACAATTAATACATAAAACAAGCATCAGACATTGTGTATTTTGGGGATTTCAGTTTTGTGCCTGAAATTGTTTTTGGAAGAGTGGAACCACAAGAGCTGAGAGGGCTGTGTGCAGGGTTGGTCAATCACATGGATGTTGAAGTCACTGTAAATGGCAAAAATAGCTATGGGATGACAGGGGAAACAAGTCTAAAGTCAAGCACCAAGGAGAGAAATGCAGGAATAGTGGCCTTGTTGAGGACAATGTGATGAAGAGAATGGATACGTATGGTGGCTGAAACACTTCAAGGAGGAGATAGGTGGCAAGTGAGAAAACAGAGCAGAGGAACCCTACCTCAAGTTTAGTTCCTAATATGGAAGAAAGGTAGAACTTCCAGGGTCTGTTTTAGCTAATTTTTACAAAGTGAAACCATCATGAACCAAGCAGATTCTGTGGTCCCAAATCTATAAGAGGGAAGTGTGCTGGTGATGGATGTTTTTCTAAGGTAGTGTGCCGGTGATGGGTGTTTCCCAAAGGCACAGAGAAGGCATATGTGAAAAGTCAACCTGATGTCAAATATTGCAGCTTTTGAACATGTTAGAAGTGGACACATTTTAAACCCCCATATTTTCCACAGAGATGTCACCAGTTCTCAAATATGTAACTGTATCTCAGTCAGTCAGACACACACACACACACACACATACACACACACACACACACACAGAGATCTTTACAGAAAATCTTTGCTCACTACTGGGGTGGTAAGCTGAGACCATCTTTAACTGGGTTCTGTTGCAGGAGGCTGTTTGTTCCCAGCTGCTTAGACCCAAAATAATCACAAACTATATTATTTACAATATTGTCATTTAAAATGTTTAATAATTTAGGACTTTCATGACTCCAGAATGCCATATTCTGTTATTCTTTGAAAGGTGTGAAGAATGTCTATCTAACTGCAATATATTTCTATATATCTGGAAAACCTAACTAGCATAACAAAAAGTTTGACTACTATTGATAACTATCTATTAACCTATATTTCTTAATTATACATTAAATTTTTAAATAAGGCAAACACAATACCTTAATAAAGGCCAGAAATACATATACAGAGTATGACAAAATTGACCTTAAATTTGTATCAATAAACCAAGATCCATACCAATGCAAATCTCTATAGCATATTGCCTTTTAAAATGTAAACAAACATTTATAAACAATATTTGGGAATTTGGGCATAGTTATCTCCAAACTACTTCCTGCTTTTTGTTGGGCAAAGTATTTTGGGGGGTATTCACAGTGTCCTTTCAGGGGGTTCTTGGTCCCACAAACCACATTAGTTGGGAAGAAATCCACAGGTTCTCATCTTCTGTGAAAACAAAAGAAGAACCTCTTTTCCAAAGTAACAAATACTTATACCCGAATTGGGAAGTCAAGATACCTTCATGTTGGTTTATCTCAGCAGCCCATATAATGTAATGTTGCTCTCTACGTAGCCCCTTCATAGTCAAAAAATTCAAAGAAAACACAATAGTATTCATAATCCAGATTCTCTGAATATATTCCATCTTTACATTGCTTATTTTTCTTACTCTATTACTTTTTCTACAAGTTTAATATTTATTTTATTATCTTTAATCTTTTAATCTATGACTTTACTTTTTATATTTACTGTCGTCTCTTTACTCTTTTTCTTCTCTCCCCCAATCCTACATACATTTTTTTAAACACCCTGTGTTTCATTTAGATGTCTTTTATGTCTGAATCTGTCCTATTGTGTATCTGTAATCCTTTTCTGTCCAGGACCACTTCCTAAAATGCTAAGCAGCAACTGAGGCTACTTTGTCATTTGGCTCTGCCCAGTCCAACATAGCTGGTTGGAGGTCTGTTTAGCACGAGCCATGCTCACAGCCCCATTTTTCAGGCACACAGTACATCTATGGTGCCATGTAAGTTGTAGTGCTCTACTCTCAAACCCCATTCAAGTGTTTGGCCTCCTGACAAAGCCAGAGTTCATGCTGGCAGCATGGCCAAGGAAGCCACTGTTTTTTTTTTTTTTTTTTTTTTTTTTTTTTTTTTTTTTTTTTTGGTTTTTCGAGACAGAGTTTCTTTGTGGCTTTGGAGCCTGTCCTGGAACTAGCTCTTGTAGACCAGGCTGGTCTCGAACTCACAGAGATCCGTCTGCTTCTGCCTCCCGAGTGCTGGGATTAAAGGCGTGCGCCACCACCACCCGGCCGGAAGCCACTGTTTTGACACCACACTTTTTCCCCCTGCTACCACTGAGTCAGGAAGACCTCTCCTAAAGGAGCTGTGGAATGCTGTCATCAAAAAGCAAGAAGCTGTGTTAAACTCTGTTTGTTTGTTTGTTTTTTTTTGCCTAGAATTCCTTCCCAAACTCTGTCAGATTTTAAGTGGATTTTAGTTGTTCACATTTGTGCCAATTTGTAGTAGGCGGTTGCTTGTTCATTCTAACCACTCAGACTCGAAATAATCACACAGAAACTGTATTATTTGAAACACTGTTTGGCCAATAACTTAAGCATATGTCTGGCTAACTTATATCTTAAATTAACCAATTCCTATTAATCTGTGTATCACCATGAGGCTGTGACTGACCACGTAGAGTTCTGGCATCTGTCTCCAGTGGGGATCCATGGCTTCTCCCTGACTCCGCCTTCTTTCTCCCAGCATTCACTTTAGTTTCCCCTGTTTACCTACATTCTGCCCTGCCCAGGCCTAAGATAGTTTCTTTATTAACCAATGGTATTCACAGCATACAGAGGGGAATCCCACATCCCAACTGCGATCCCAGCAGTTGGGATCAAGTGCCTTTAATCTCAGCAGTAGGGAGGTGGAGACAGAAGTGATAGGTGGAGAGAGGGATACATGGTGGGAGTACACAGAAGCCAATGGCCATCTGAAGTTTGGTGAAGACACAGGCAGTCTGAGGACAGGATCACGCCTTTCAATCAGCATTGGTAGAGGTAAGAGAACTTTCTAGTGACTTACTGTACTTACTGTTCTGCTTCTCTGATCCTTCCGCTTTCATCACCAAATATCTGTTTTTTTTAAATAATTAAGACCAACTAAAATTTATGTTACATCATCCAATGTATGCATCACTAGATACAAAGCAACAAACTCTCAACTCTGTCCTCAAGATGTCTGTTCACATGAGCAGCAAAAATTGTAGTGTCCCAGTTGAGCTCCTGTTTGTTCAGACACTGGATGCCTGGAGTCAGCTCTGTGCTTTGGAGCAATCTTATTGCGAATCATCTATCTTAAATGACACTGTGCCTTGAACCAACTGAGTATATATTGGCCATTCATGTCTATCAGCTCTGTTTTCCCTTCCACAGCTCTGCTTTAACCCTTGCACCACTGTAAGGCTTTATGGGTGACACTGTGTATCATTGTGCTCAATGCAGTCTGAGATCTGATATACATTATTGGTCATTAGGATTTGTTGCAGATGTCTTGGCATGGATATATGGGTGCACACAGCTCCTTGAAATGAAGAAAGTGAGAACACATTAAGAATTAATTTAGCCTTTATTGGATGTGGGGCAGGTCAGCTCCTTAGGACTGAGCATTCTGGGCTCAGTCATCTCCTAACCATGTTCCCTTAGCTTTCCCTTAGGGCTGCTTTAATGTTCTCCAATTAATATCTAACAGATTTCCATATCCTCCAAACATCCTGAGGAAGCTTCCAGAGGGACATTGCAAAGTACAAATACCCTAGTCAGGAGAATAACAGAGCTTCTGGCAGCTGTGTTTAGCAGGTTTTGTTTTCCTTCCTTTTCTGGAGTAGGCCTTGTACTTGGGTGACTTTCATGGCTTATGGCAGGAGGGGGCTGGGTTCGCTTCAGTGCTGCTGTCCCTCAACCCTGGCTGCTTTGGTTGTCATCAGAGCTCTGCACACAGCTGCTCCCACCCTGTCTGCTTTAAGGATGCTCCTGCAGGAGTCTTGCCTGAGCAGCTGGACCCTCACAGGCAGGAGCTCCCCACCCAAGATGTCAGCTCTTAGAAAGGAAATCTGGCTGTGTTGACGATGGCATTTTAAACTGTTTCATGTTTCACATGCTCAGTTCACTAAAGGTCTTGTTTTAAAGCAGACATTAATAACTTGTAAAGTGGACATTTAAATTTCATTTGTATTCTTTTTCCTTGGAAGTCTTAAGCTGTTTTACTACTGATTTGGTGTTTCTAATTATTGTAATTTTGAAATCTATGTCTTCCTAGAGTTTTACTTATTTTCTTTTTAAAAAATGTGTTTATTATTGTGCGTTTACATCCAGGATGCCCTTGTAGAGCTGGGGGACAAATTGTCTCCGCTCCACCTTTGCATGGGTTCCAGAGACAGAGCTGTGTCGCCAGGCTGGCACTGCTGGAGCCTTTAGAGCTCTTCCCCACTGAGCTCTCTCCCTGACCATGAGATATCCATTTTCCTAATGTGAGCTCTCTGCAGATGTAAACATCCCAATCACGCCAAATCAAAAAATATCCAGGTTTAATGGATTTCTGCCCTCTGGGTTGGCCCTGAGCAGAAACCTGGGAGCTGCAAAGGCAAGCATGGGGGGAGAGGGGGGAACACGATCACCCAGGAACTCTCAGGGGAAGTAGTTTAAATAAACTGGGGAGTGGTCTTCAGGAAGGAGTCAAGGCTTGGCAGGAGGCCAAAGACTGGGACTTGGGATTTACAGACCCTAGCTATTATTTTTTAATAGCTTCTTTTAAAAACTATTTTTAGATGAATGCTTTCCTTTTTAGAAGATGTGTTAAAAAACATTGAAGCTCTTCACTAAGGAAGCATGGGGGAATTCCCCCTGAGAGAAACGTGTTTGCAGCTGCCCACAATTGTGTAACCTCCCTTAGTTGGGGCCCTGGGTTTGCTGTGTCTTTTTCTGTGTCAAGGAAGCTGAAGAGAGTTTAAAGGGAAGAAAAAAATAAAAGCTATTCACACGGGGAGGACTGCTCTCCCTCAGTCAGCAGAGTCACCCCTGGCCTTCCTGCCCTCCAGCACCTTGGCTAAGTTAACAGGGCTTTGAGTTCTTTACTTTCAATTTCATTTCTGCCACACCATGTGATTTTTTTGCAGTGTCCCTGTGTGTGTGTGTGTGTGTGTGTGTGTATGTGTGTGGTGGGTTGGCTTATAATAAGAGCAGCATAGGAAGCCAGAGGCAGGAGAGCAAAGGCAAGACAGAGGCAGCTGAGAACAGTTCTTGCACCTGTGGAATGGGGACCAGATATATTTACTTTTTCTTCCTTTAAGAAGCAACTGATTCTGGAATCTGAAGTTAATTTCCATTTCCAAGAGGCAACTGAAGGACATTCGGGAGAGGCAGGTTTGTGTTGTCTGGTCTGCAGGGCTGTGGCTGGCTTTAGGTGTAAAAAGCTCAGGTTCTTTCTTTTGACAAGAGATAGATGTGAAGCGGCAGCCTGACATTCCAGTCCCCCCTGCCCTGGCAACTTCAGCTCAGGCCACTGGCAAGGCTCTATGCACTTTGTCATGCTATTGATTTATTCTCATACATGGGAGGACGTTGCAGAGAACCTGTGACGTCATCTGTTATCTAGATGCTCAGCATTCTGTACATTCTCCTCAGCATAATGTCCTCAGGCTCATCTGTGTGGCAGTGTGCAGTAGAATTTTATTCCTTCCTTGGCTTATACAATTAAGGGCTGCCTTGCTCCCTGCAGACACAATCTGTCAGGAGGGGGGTTGTCAACAGTGAAAAGTTAAGTGAACACACATGTAATTAACACTGTTTATGCATTTGGACATCTCAGTGTGTGTGTGTGTGTGTGTGTGTGTGTGTGTGTGTGTGTGTGTGTGTGTGTGTGATTCATGGGTGTGTTCCAAAGCTCCTAAACATTTTCAGCCATTTTAAATTCACAGAGGGAACAAGTGCTTAGAACCCACTGCTCTGCCATTTTGCTGGGCCATTAAGGCTTTGGAAACTCACCTACCTTATTGGCAGCGTGCAGTAATCTGTAACCTGTAGGCACTTACAGATTGTGAGGTTCACAAGGTAAGGCATTCATTTCAAGGCTTAGCATATTGTAGGACTTTATGAAGATAGCTCTTGTCTGTGCTTTATTCCGTTGAAGTCAATCTTTATTCATGCTGGCAGCCATGTCTTACCAAATCTTCTTTAGAACTGTGGAAGAATGATAGAGAATCTCCTCTGTAACTGCTTGCTGCCAATAGGAAATGTACAAATGTCATCAGTCCTAACTCACCTTGGGCTTGAGTAACACTGAGGCAGAGAATGGCTCTGTATTCTTCTTGCAGATTCTTCTAGCTTGGCTAGTTGCTATGGCCAGACCACAAATGATGGCTCCCATTTGTCTGGTGGAGAACCACAGGGATCAGCTGTCAGTGAACCAAACAGCCATCGAGATTCTGAACAACATTTCCCAGCCAGTGGTAGTTGTGGCGATTGTTGGATTGTACCGTACCTATAAGTCCTACCTGATGAACCATCTGGCAGGACAGAATCACGGTGAGTGACATTCTGGGTACTAGCCAAAGGTGTGACTGTTTTTGTGCTATTATCTTAATTCTAATTCCCAATTAAAACAAAGGAAAGCCAAATTCTCTCCAACACATCTACCCTCTCATGCTAATTTGCATGTGTAATTACTGCTCGACAAAAAACTGTTTCCTACATTCTTTCCTTCCATTCCATCAGGGAAGCCCTCTCCCAGGAGTGCTCAAGACAGGGCCTTTTTTGATGCCCTAAGCAATGGGATCCGTGTGTTGGTCCTCTGGTCTCATACATCAGGTTTTCTTCTCAATAAAATATTTCCACCAGGGGGAAATATCTTGAATACCTAAGACTTTAAACATTGTGTAGGGCTGGAGAAATGATCTAGGCTGCTCATGAAGAGGACAGGATTTTGTACCCAGTGCCCATGTGGTGACTACAAATTCTCTGTAATTCCAGCTTTGGAGGATTTGATGCCCTTATTTGGCCTATATGCATTTGGGGCATGTGCATGGTGCACTCACATACCTGCAAGCAAATTTCTGATAGTCATAAAATGAAATCAATAAATCTTAATAATTATTCATTTATAAATAAATCTTTAAAAATTTTTAAAAGACTTCATATCCTTCTAAAGCTGCACACTCCTGTTTGTTTTTCTGCTTTTCTTTAAGAACTTTGAATATAAAAACTATTATAATAATTTCTTTTTCTAGTTTCTCGTTCTTGTGTGTCTGTGACATGGAAACCCATACCATTTCCCACAATGTGTAAAAAAAAAAAATACTTCTCTTTTCGATTGCCTTGTTGTTTGGCCTGGCTATGGCTATGTAATCGCAGCTGCTGTCAAACTACTGACAGTTCCCTGACTCTGTCTCCTGCCTTCAGGGATGGCAGGTGTGTACAACCATGGCTGGCTCAAAACCCTCACTGCCGCCACCAGAGGCCTCCATGTTCTCCTATTTGTGGATGCCTCTGTTGCATTTGGAGTCCTCTGAGGCACCATTCTCTTGTTAATTGCCCACTAAAGATTTAAATAAAATTTTTATAAACGAATATATGTTTGAAGAAAGATGAAACACCATTTTTAGTGTTGAGATTCACAACACTGCCAATTCTACTGCTTAGATCTGATTTTCATGTGCATTGTTCTCTTCTTTGCTTTTTATGGCTGGATCCAAAACACCAGAGAGAACAACGTAATGGGGATAGGACTTATCTTGACCCAGTTTTAGAGATTTCATTCCCAAGTGGTTGAATTCATTGATCCTGGGACTCTAGTGCCCTCACAGAACTGGTAGCAGAGACTGATCTAGAGACTGGAATCAGTTAAGACTTCCAGTATCCCTCCTCTTGCCTCTGTATCCCCCATCTAGGCTTTAACTCCCCAACCTTCAGAATCCCTCAAGACGGTGCTGGCTTCCATGAACTGGAGTTTTGGTTACATGAAGCTTCTGGGCACTGATGTTTTTAGCACACAAGGCTGCCTGTGCAAGACATACATAAACTGACCCTTACCTCTCACCCTCTCCCCGCAAGGCTTCCCTCTGGGCTCCACTGTGCAGTCTGAAACCAAGGGCATCTGGATGTGGTGTGTGCCCCCATCCAAGCAAGCCAAAACCACACCCCTGGTCCTCCCGGACACTGAGGGCTGGGTGATGTGGAAAAGGTAGGATGAGGTTCATGGTGACTGTTATGAGCCCTGTTATCTAACTGGTTGACCTATTCATGAATATAGATCTAGTAGTTCTACAGACTGAAATACAGTAGGTGAGATAAAGACTGATTTATTTAGATTTCACATTTAGACAAGGTTAGATTTTTGTTATTGCTTTTGTTTTTTAAGACGGGGGTTTCTCTGTGCAGCTTTGAAACCTATCCTAGAACTTGCTCCATTAGACCAGGATGGTCACGAACTTTCACAGAGATTCTCCTCCTCATAGCTCCCAAGTGCTGTATTAAAGACCTGAAACCACCATTGCCCATTGAAAATGGTTGGTATTATATTAGGTGAAACATGCTTTTATTCTGCCATTGAGTGAATGATTTGATTCAACCCAATAAAAATTTGTTTAGTAGTTACATTCCTGGATCTAGGTATAATATTAGATTATTAATGTGTTTAGCATGTTTTGTTTTCCTTCCAAGAACCTTCCTAGTTTCATTGAGGATCCTTCCTGTGTGTTTCTCTGTATGAGAAGCACGAGCATAGAGAAGAAAGACTCTGACCTCTGAACTCTAGAAGGAGAACTAGGGCAGGGACTTTAGAGCTAGCCTCTGTTGGGTAAAGGGTGAGGGTATTCATCTCTAGTGCCTACCCATTACTGGAAGTCTTCCCTGGAGGCCCTTTGCCATTCTAAGTGCTGGCATATGAGAGCTGTCACCCATCAGCTCTCACAGAGCTAGATGAACAAGGTCTTCCCTTCTGAAAGGTGAACCAGGTGGCACAGTGCTACTTCTAGGAGCAGTGAGTTAGGTGGACAGATGCTCCCATGGGAAGGTGGATGACATCATCCCATTTCAGCTGACTGACTTGCCTTCTGAGATACCAAGGCTACATTTTTGGAAATGGGGTTAAGAAGTTAGGTTTACATTTTTGAGAGCTATATTTTTATTGTGTGTAGTGTGTGTTGTGTCTGCTTGTGGTGTGTGTGTGTGTGTGTGGTGTGTGTGTGTGTGAATACAGGTTATCCTAGCTGTTTCAGAGGCTTTGGATTTCCTGGAGCTGAAGTTACAAAAGTTTCTAAATGATCTGAAGTGGATGTCGGGGAACCAAACTGTGATCCTCTGGAAGAGCAGGGAGTGTTCTAACCACTGAGCAATCTGTCCAACCCTTGGGTTCACATTTTTATGGTGAACCTCATCAAGTGTCCTCAGGACAATCTGGCAGTTCTTGAGGAGAAACTGACCCTGCAGGTTCAGTGAATGCCTGTTTGTCCACATAGCTAAATAGGATAAATCTGGCTGTTTGAATAAGTGAAATGAGTGATTTAAAAAAAATTATTGCTGTGGAATCTATGAGGGATGGCCAATGGGGGATGTGGGGCCTGAACTGGCCCATCTTCCATAACCAGGCAAGGCTTCCAGTGGTGGGACTGGGACACCAACCCAGCCACAGAACCTTGGTGTACAATTTGTCCAGCTTGCAAGATGTGCTGGGGTAATGGTGGTCCAGAAATTGTGGAAATGGCCAAACATTGACTGATACAACTTGAGGCCCATACCATTAGAAGGAGCTCTAAGTTTCCATACTGTCCCCATATGGCCCCAATTCAAGTTATCTCACCCGATCAGATCCCTCCTATTATCCCCACAGCCCCCCCCCCATTCGAACCCACAAAAATGTTCATTCTATTTTTCTCTTCCAAGGGAGATCCATGCATCCCCCTTGGGCCCTCTTTGTTACCTAGCCTCTCTGGGTCTATGGATTATGGCATGATTACCTTTACTTAACAGCAAATATCCACTTATAACTGGAATGCATACCACATTATCTTTCTGGGTCTGGGCTGCCTCACTCAGGTTGATTTTTTTCTAGTTCCATCCATTTGCATGTAAATTTCATGATGTCATTATTTTTAACAGCTGAGTAATAAATACTCCATTGTGTAAATGTAAAAAAAAAAAAAAAAAAATTATTGCTGTATGTGAAATGTTATGTGGTACATGTAGATGCATATGTGGTGTGTGTGTGTGTGTGTGTGTGTGTGTGTGTGTGTGTCTAAGAGAGAAGAATGTGTTTCATGTGTTTCTTAGTCTTTTGTGTTTTATTGTTTGAGAACAACCAGGCACTCCTTCAGGGTAAACTACTGAGATCCAGGCCTCTTGTCAAATTTATTGATGGTTGAGTCCTACTCAGGCAGATGATAATGGTTGGAAGTAAAGAACTTTCTTTGGTGACCTATTCATATTTAACTATCTTGGATGGCTACCACAACAACATTTATTGTCCCTGATTTGATTGGCTTGTGTTTAGGGGTTTGTTTCAATTTTGCTGACACAGCACATTCTATGATATATTTTTTTTTTTTTTTTTTTGTTGTTGTGTTCATTTGGTACTGAATTCAACCACTGGTCACCAGATGTCTAAAATGATGCTGTCTGTGAGGCTAAGTAGGTTTTCCAAGTTCTTCACATTACTTGTGACCCTCCTTCTATGTTCTCACTTTAGGAATATTTGATCATGTTTATTGACATGCCTAGAAAGTTGCAATTTAAAGTTTGAATAACATTTTTTGAACAAGAGAGGTTTCACATTCTTCCAGCCATATCTGAGTAGAGCACCCTAAAGTGGCAGAGGTTTAGCCCCATAGTTTGTTTTCTCCTAATTCCCAAAGCCTAAGCTTCTGGATCTTAAGGCACAGGGTTTAGAGCATGCCATTGTTCTGAGGCTCCAGGTTTGTCTGGTGTTGGAATGCTAATTATTTCCCTCAAGAATAACAGAGCTTCTGGCAGCTGTGTTTAGCAGGTTTTGTTTTCCTGCCTTTTCTGGAGTTGACCCTGTACTTGGGAGGTTTGGATGTGCTGATGGCAGGAGGGAAGCTGGGAAGGCATTGGGTTAGATTCACTGCTGCTGTCCCTCAACCCTGGCTGCTTTGGTTGTTATCAGAGCTCTGCACACAGCTCCTCCCACCCTGTCTGCTTTAAGGATGCTCCTGCAGGAGTCTTGCCTGAGCAGCTGGACCCTCACAGGCAGGAGCTCCCCACCCAAGATGTCAGCTCTTAGAAAGGAAATCTGGCTGTGTTGATGATGGCATTTTAAACTGTTTCACATGCTCAGTTCTCTAAAGGTCTAACTTTAAGAAGACACTGATAACTTGTGAAATGAGACATTCAAATTTCATTGTATTGTTTTTCCTGGAAAGTCTTAAGCTGCTTTACTACTGACTGGTGTCCCTAACTACTGTCCTTTTGAAATCTACGTTTTCTTAGAGTTTCACTTATTTTCTTTCTTTTTTATTTATGTGTTTAGTATTGTTGTTTACATGTCAGGATTCCTTGTAGAGCTGAGGGGACAAATTGTGACATCAATTCTCTCCTCCACCCTTGTGTGGGTTTCCAGAGACGAGCTGTGTCGCCAGGCTGGCACTGCTGGAGCCTTTAGCGCTCTTCCCCAATGCGCTCCTCCGCTAACCCTTAACCTATTATTTTCTGTTGCTTCTTTCAAAAACCTGTTTTTAGATGACGACTTTCCTTTTAGAAGACGTTATTAAAAACGATTGAAGCTCTTCACTGCGGAAGGCCTGTGGAATCTCCCTGAGAGAAACGTGTTTGCAGCTTTCCCCAATTTGTGTCACTTCCTTAGTTCGGGGACTCGGGTTTGCTGTGATTTTTTTCTGTGCCAAGGATGCTGAAGAGAGTTTTAAAGGGAAAGAAAGTGTAAAAACTATCCACAGAGAGAGGACTGCCTCTCCCTCCTCAGTCAGCAGAGTCCCAACCCTGGCCTTCCTGCCCTCCAGCACCTTGGCTAAGTTAACAGGGCTTCTTTGAGTTCTTTACTTTCAATTTCATTTCTGTTCTTCGTACCACGTGATCTTTTTGCAGTCTCTCTCTCTCCTCTCTTCTCTCTCTCTCTCTTCTCTGTGGGTGTGTGTGTGTGTGTGGTGGGTTGGCTTATAATAAGAGCAGCATAGGAAGCCAGAGGCAGGAGAGCAAAGGTAAGACAGAGGCAGCTGAGAACAGTTCTTGCACCTGTGGAATGGGGACCAGATAGATTTACTTTTTCTTCCTTTAAGAAGCATCTTAGTCTGGAAGCTGAAGTTAATTTCCATTTCCAAGAGGCAACTGAAGGACATTCGGGAGAGGCAGGTTTGTGTTGTCTGGTCTGCAGGGCTGTGGCTGGCTTTAGGTATAAAAACTCAGTTTCTTTCTTTTGACAAGAGATAGATGTGAAGCGGCAGCCTGACACTCCAGTCCCCGCTGCCCTGCCAGCTTCAGCTCAGGCCACTGGCAAGGCTCTATGCACTTTGTCATGCTATTGATTTATTCTCATACATGGGAGGACGTTGCCGAGAACCTGTGACGTCACCTGTTATCTAGATGCTCAGCGTTCTGTACATTCTCCTCAGCATAATGTCCTCAGGCTCATCTGTGTGGCAGTGTGCAGTAGAATTCTGTTCTTTTCTCTGGCTGAATAACATTCCATCATGTTTCTTTTCTCTGGCTGAATAACATCCCATCATGTGGGCTATGACACTCGTTGAATCTATACATCTGTGGATGATCTGTTCGTGAGAGATTGGGTTACATCCACATTTTGGGTACTGTGCGTATGGGTGCTGTGATCATTGGTGTTCAAGTGTCCAAATCCTTATATGTATATTGAATGTCATCAAAGCAGAGTTCTTGCATCAAACATTACTATTCATTTTATAGGAAAACAACACTGTGTTTCCATGGCGTGGCATTATTCTGTGTTCTTAGCTGCAGTGCACAAATACCTAAGTGGTTTAAATTCTGGTTCACACTTAGTAGTTTTTCTTTTGTGTGGTAGCTGTCCTGGTGGGTACAAAGTGACATCTTCTGGTTTTGAGTGGCAGTTCCTCAATGTTTCTGAAAGGCTCGTTATAATGCAGACTGGGTTTGAAAGATTGTTGAGCAACTAAACCAAGTAGGTCTTATGATAGCCTCATTCTTGCTTAAACTGCAAGCACAAGCAAAACCAACAAATGATCTCAAGCAAATGGGTACGTTATCCTGGAGCAAGACTCAACCTCAATAAATTATTAGAAACCAAGTCACACGAGATTATGTGACTCTAGACTTTTACACCAGTCTCCAGATCCAAGACAGAAATCTTGTAGCTAAAGTTTCTTAATTTTGCTCCCACATTTCCCTAATAAAGCAGACTGACATGTTCCTGTGGGAACATAGACACTTTATCTTTCAGTCTGGTACTTCCCAGTTTGTATATTGCATCTTTTTCAAATAAATTCTTTAAAATTTTAGAGTTGTCTTGTACAGAGTGATTAGCAATATTGAATGTTTTCTCATGTGCTCATGGCCATTCATAAACCTGCTTTGGAGAAATGAGAATCCAATGTTCTGCCCATTTTAAAATTGAATTGTAACTGTAGAGGTTTAATATATTAATTTTTTATCGCATATTTAATGTACAGTGCTCATCCTTTTGTGCACAAAAATTCCTAATTTTGCAATGTGGATTTTATCTATATTCACCCCATTGAGATTTTGATATCACATTCAAAAATTAATCTGTCTTTGAATGGCAAGTTAGGTAAAACAAAGACCGTGGTAGTCCCAGGATAGCCTGTTGCAATTAAGGTCTGCTCTGCTTCCTTCAGACAGAATATTTCAGGTGTGTGAGGGGGAGATATACAGTGAGAAGTCAAGTAAAAACACATGTATTTCACACTGTTTATTTATCTAATTGTGTGTGTTATTCATGGGTGTATTTCAAAGCACCTATACATTTTCAGCCATTTTAAATTCTATTCACAGAGGGAGCAAGGACTTAGATCCCACCGCTTTGCCATTTTGCCATTTTAATGCTTTCCAAACTTACTTACCTTGAGAAAGGAGACAGCAAACTCCACTGGAACAGGTATAGAGGAGTAACCACTGAGCAAGTGAGCCAGAGCCAGAGTCTGCTGAGGGTCTGGATGTAAATCTGGGACCTTCAAGGGAGTAGACCTAAGCCAGGATGCTTGTGGGTCTGGACATGAGGCTAGGACCCCCAAGTAACTAAGCCTGAGACCTCTACAGGACCAACTCTAAGCCAGGAACCTCTGCAGGAGTGGATCCAGACCAGAATTTACAGAAATGGGTCAAAGCCAGGAACTTAGGCCAAAGTAAGCCTGAGACAGCAAACTCCAAGGGAACAGAACAAAGCCCAGGAGTGCTGAGCTATCTCCAGGAACATAGAGTAACCAATAGGGTAACTAGAACTGTGACACTGACTGTACCATGAGGATCAACCATCTGAGCTTTGGATTCACTGGCACTTAGAAGATTAATCAACAGAATTTCAGACAGCTCCAACCACACCTATTAGAGGAAAAGATGATTAGAAAAGGTAAGAACACAAGCAACACCACAAAGAGCAACATGATACCAGTAAAAACTAAATACCCTACAACAGCAAGACTTGAACATCCAAATATAGATGAAGCAGAAGAAAATGACCTAAAATAACCTTAACAGAATGAAACTCTTAAAGAAGAAATGAGAAGTTCCCTTAAATAAATGTAGGAAAAGACAAACAAAAAATTGGAAGACATCAGCAAATCCCTTAAAGAAAACCAAAAAAAAGAGAGAGAAATCAAACATATGAAAGAAACTATTCAAGACTTGAAAACTGAAATAGAGATAATAAAGAAAACACAAGCAGAGGGAATTAAAGAAATAGAAATCATGAGAAAATGATCAAGAACCACAAACGCAAGCATGAACAGCAGAATATAAGAGATGGAAGAGAGAATCTTAAGCGCTGAAGAAATAGACTCATCAGTTAAAGAAAACATTAAATTGAACAAAAGCTTAACCCAAAATGTCCAGGAAATATGGGACACCATGAAAAGGCCAAATCTAAGAGTAATAGGTATAGAAGAAGGAGAAGAGTTCAACTCAAAAGCACAGAAAATATATCTAACAAAATCATAGAAGAAAACTTTCCCAACCTAAAGAAAATATGAAGATACAAGAAGCTTACAGAACACCAAATAGATTGGATCCAAAAAAAGTCTCCTTGATACATAATAATCAAAACACTAAACCCACAGAGTAAAGAAAGAATATTAAGATCTGCAAAGGCAAAAGGCCAAGTACCATATAAAGGTAGACCTATCAGAATTACACCTGACTTCTCATTGAAGAAAATAAAAGCCAGAAGGTCGTAGTCAAGTATTATGCAGACATTAAGTGACCACAGATACCAGCCCAGACTACTATGCCCAGCAAAACTTTCAATCACCATAGAAGGACAAAAGAAGATATTCTATGACAAAACCAGATTTATCAAATACCTAGCCACAAACCCCGCCCTGCACAAAACACAAGAAGGAAAACTCCAACTGAAGGAAGTTGGCTACACCAACAAAAACACAGACAACTAATGGTTTCATAACAGCAAATCCCAAAGAAGGGAAAATGCACAAATTAACATCACCATCAATGAAAACTAAGTTAACAGGAGATAACAATCACTAGTCATTAATATCCCTTAATATAAATGGAGTCAACTCACCTTTAAAAGGACACAAGCTAACAGATTGGATATGAAAAGAGAATCCATCCTTCTGCATATAGAAAACACATCTCAACCTCAAAGACAGTGTAAAGGGTTGGGAAAAATATTTCAATCAAATGGACCTAAGAAACATGTGGGTATAGCTATCCTAATATCTAACAAAATAGACTTCAAGCTAAAATCAGTCAAAAGAGACAAAGAAGGACAGTTCATATTAGTCACAGGAAAAAATTCAACAAGAGGAATCTCAATACTAAACATCTATGCCCCAAATACAAGGGCACCATTTAGCAGTTTAGAAACACTTCTAAAGCTTAAATCATACATTAAACCCTACACACTAATAGTGGGAGACTTCAACACTCCACTCTCAACACTGGACAGGTCAGTCAGACAAAAAAATGAACAAAAAAATAAGGGAACTAACAGATGTTATGACTCAAATGAACTTAGCAGACATCTATAGAATATTCCATCCAAACAGAAAAGAATATACCTTCTTCTCAGCACCTCATGGAACCTTCTCAAAAATTGACCACATACTCGGTAACAAAACAAACCTTAACAAATACAAAAAAATTGGAATAACCCAATGTACCTTATCAGATCACCATGGTTTAAAGTTAGAAGTCAACAGCAATACTAATTCCAGAAAACCCACAAACACATGGAAATTTAACAATTATCACCTGAATCATAGGTCAAGGAAGAAATAAAGTAAAATTAAAGAATTTCTAAAATTCAATGAAAATGACCATACAACATACCCAAATTTATGGGACAAAATGAAAGCAGTGTTAAGAGGAAAGTTCATAGCACTAAATGCCTACATAAAGAAGCTGGAAATTCCCACACTAGTGATTTAACATAACATTTGAAAACTTTAGAATAAAAAGCAGACTCACCAAAGAGAACTAGACAGCAGTAAATAATAATTGAGAGCTGTAATCAACTAAATAGAAACAAAGAAAACAATACAATGAATCAATGAGATAGAGTTGGTTCTTTGAAAAAATGTGGTGTCAAAGGTTTGTCAACAATATAGACAAACCTTTATCCAAACTAACCAAAAGGCAGAGAGAGAATATCCAAATTAACAAAATCAGAAATGAAGGGGGACATAACAACAGACAAGGTTGAAAAACAGAGAATCATCAGGTCATATTTAAAAAACCTGTACTCTATAAAATTGAAAAACTTAAAGGAAATGGACAACTTTCTGGATACATCTCCCAACTAAAAAAACCAAAAACCAAAAACCAAAAAGCTCAGGACTAGATGGTTTCAGCTCAGAATTGTACAAGACTTTCAAAGAAGAACTAATAACAATACTCCTCAAATCATTCCACACAATAGAAACAGAAGGAACATTGCCAAACTCTTTTTTTTGTGAGGTGACAACTACCCTGATACCCCAAACCATAGAAAGACATTACTAAGAAAGAGAATTAGAGACCAATTTCAATCATGAACATTGACGCAAAAATACTAAATAAAATACTGGCAAATCAAATTCAAGAATACCTCAGAACTATCACCCACCAAGATCAAGTCAGCTTCAGCCCAGAGATGCAGGGATGGTTCAACATACTAAAATCTGTTAACATAATCCACCATATAAACAAACTGAAAAATAAAAAATTCATGATCATCTCAGTAGATGCTGAAAAAGCTTTTGATAAAATATGACATCCCTTCATGATAAAGGTCTTAGAGAGAGCAGGGATACAAGGAACTGTTACAGGGAGCAAGGCCCCTTATTTCAGCTGCCCTGCTAGTTTACACCCTAAATAACAACAGAAATTATATTAATTAAATCACTGCCTATCCCATTATCTCTAGCCTCTTATTGGCTAACTCTCACATTTTTTAACCCATTTCTGTTAATCTGTATATTGCCACGTGGCAGTGGCCTACAGGGAAAGATTTGGCATGTCTGTCTCTGGCAGCTCCATGATGGCTCTCCATCTGCCTTCCCAGAATTCAGTTCTATCTACTCTACCTACCTAAGTGCTGCCCTATCAAAAAACCAAGGCAGTTTCTTTATCAACCAATGAAAGCAACACATAGACTGAAGAACCTCCTACACCATTTCCCCTATTTCTGTTTAAACAAAAAGGAAGGTTTTAACTTTAACATAATAAAATTACATATATCAAAACAGTTATCAAGCAAGAATTACAGTTATAATATTACATCTACTTTATTTTTATTATAACTAAGGAAAACTATATCTATAAATTTTTTAACTCCATCAAAGACACCAGAAGGAGATAATATTAATAAATATATCACAGGAAGTGCATTATAAGCAACTTCCAAAACTCTAGAAATGATAGAGACATTTTGCTGCCTGGACAGTCACCCAAAGTTCCTCTGTACCATTGGGGCATCCATCTTCAGCCTACAGGCCCATAGTATCCAGCACACATTTCTATGAAGCAGGAAATTTAAAAGACAGTTCAGTCACTTTTTTTCTGTGTCCTGCAGAATGTCTAGTAGACATTTCCATGAAGCAGGAACCCCAAAAGATCATCTCACCTTTTGGTAAGTCCAGCAGTCCTCTCTCTGTGGGATCTTCATGTCCAGTTTATGCATCAGTCCAGGCAAGAGCAGTTTTATCCATTAACAACCTATATTTTCTAATTATACATTACATTTTTAAATGAACTACACAATCACAATATCTTAATCAAGATCAGAAATACATATACATATAACAAAATTTACCTTAACTTTGTATTAATAAATCAAGATTTATACCAATGCAAATTATTCATATCTATATCATTCCCCCTTTAAATGTAAAAGAGCATTTATAAACAATATTTGGGAATATGGGCATAGTTTTTTCTTTCCAAACTGCTTTGTTCTGTATGGCGGTGCTGTTAATCAAGTCTTTCATAGTGTATCCTGTATTCTAGGTTCATCTCAGTCAGCAGTTGAGCAAAGTAATTTTTTGAGGGTGTTTATGGCAACCTTTCAGGAGGGCATGGTCTATCATACCATTTTGGTCTAGAAGCAATCCATAGGATATCATCCTCTGTGAAAACAAGATAAGAACTTCTTTTCAAAGCACTATATCCTTAGACCAAAATTTTGAAGTCAAGATACCTTTATAATATAGATGCTGGATTAGGTTAGCTTCTTCACAGTCAAAAAATTTAAAGAAAACCCAAATATACAGAATCCAGACTCTCTGTCAACTTTCCATTTTTACATGGCTTATTTTGTTTACTCTTTTAAATCTATCAATAGTTGTACTGTTTGTCTCTTTAAAGACTTTATCCATTTTTTTAAAGCATTAACTTTATTTTATGACTTTCTGTATTCTTTTTCTTTTCTCTCTCAAGCTTACGTATGTTTATCTAACACTATTTAGAGGTCTTTTATGTCTGAATTGTCTTTTGCATTGTCTTTAATTTTCTACTGCCTTGAAGAGCTTTAAAAATGCTAAGCAGCTTGTTTGTAGCTACTCTGGATGTTGGCTCACCTCTCTCCAATTTCAAAATGGTGGACATACCATTTCTGCTAGGTAGGAGCTGTACTCAGCACTTTAACTCTGAGAATGTGTACAGCACATAAACTCTTTTTATTTGAGTTTCAGCTAAGTCTGCCAATCAGAGCACTGCACAGCCTGGAAATATCTCTGTGTATGACAGCAGGAATCTGCCATGCTTTCCTGCTTGTGTATGCCTAGTAGACCTGATCCTGTAGCCTGCTCAGGTGGAGCAGTGAGCCATTGGCATGGTATCACAGTACTTTCTTCCCAACCCTAAGTGGTCACAGAAACACCTGGGCCCACAAATGCATTGAAATGTTTAATAGCTGGAGTTTGTACTGGTGGCACAGCCCAGGAAGCCACATTTTAAAACCGCCCAGCTTTTTTTCCTGCTGCAGCTGCTAAGTTAGGAAAATTTCTCTGTAGCACCCCACCAGCAAACAGCAAAATCCTGTGTTAAACTCTAAATTTATGTCTAGAATTCCTTTTAAAGACCTCTCAGGTTTTATGTGGAGTGAGTTTTCCACATTGGAGCACCAAACTGTTGTAAGGAGAGCACAGGGGAGGAGGGCCCTTTGTTTGTACCAGCTGCCCAGCTAGCTTACACCCGAAATAACCACACAGAAATTGTATTAATTAAATCACTGCCTGGCCCATTATCTTTAGTCTCTTATTGGATAACTCTCACATCTTGATTTAACCCATTTCTATTAATCTGTATTCACCACAAGGTTGTAGCTTACTGGGAAAGATTCAGCATGTCTGACCTGGCGTCTCCAAGGCGGCTCTCTGTCTCTGCTTTCTGCTTCTTTTTTCCCAGAATTCAGTTCTGTCTTCTCTGCCTACCTATATTCTGCCCTATCAGGCCAAACAGTTTCTTTATTGATTAGCCAATAAAAGCAACACATAAACAGAAGGACCTCCTACACCAAGGAATATACCTAAACATAATAAAGGCAATATACAGCAAGCCAACAGCCAACATCAAACTAAATGGAGAGAAACTCCCAGCGATTCCACTTAAATCAGGAACAAGATGAGGTTGTCCACTCCTTTTTATCTATTCAATATAGTTCTTGAGGTTCTAGCTAGAGCAATAAGACACCAAAACAAGATCAAGGGGATACAAATTGGAAAAGAAGTCAAACTCAAACTGTTTGCTGATGATATGATAGTTTACATAAGCAATCCCCAAATTCCCTACCAAGGAACTTCTATAATTCATAAACACTTTCAGTAATGTAGCAGGATACAAGATTAACTAAAAAAATCAGTAGCCCTCCTGTACACAGATGATAAAAGGGCTGGGAAAGAAATCAGAGAAACAACACCCTTCACAGCCACAAATAGCATAAATATCAGAGTAACTCTAACCGAACAATTGGAAGACTTGTATGACAAGAATTTTAAATCTTTGAAGAAAGAAATTGAAGAAGACACCAGAAAGTGGAAAGATCTCCCATGCTATTTGGCAGGCAAATAACATAGTAAAAATGACAATCTTACCAAAAGCAATCTACAGATTCAAAGCAATGCCCAGCAAAATTCTTCACAGACCTAGAAAGAATGGTACTCAACTTCATATGAAAAAGCAAATAATAATAATAATAATAATAATAATAATAACAACAATAATAATAAAAGAACCAAAGATAGCCAAAAAAATTCTGCACAATAAAAGAACTTCTGGAGGTATCACAATCTCTACTACAGAGCTACAGTACTGAAAACAGCCCGGTATTGGTATAAGAACAGACAGGAGGACCAATGGAACTGAATAGAAGACCTGGATATTAATCCACACACCTTTGAACACCTACTTTTTGACAAAGAAACAAAAATAGCAATTGGTAAAAGAAAGCATATTTAACAAATGATGCTGGCATAACTGGATGTCAACATGTAGAAGAATGAAAATAGACCCATATCTATCACCATGCACAAAACTGAAGTCCAAATGGTCCAAAGACCTCAACATAAAGCCAGCCACACTGAACCTCATAGAAGAGAAAGTGGGAAGTACACTTGAACATTGGCACAGGAGACCACTTCCTAAATATAACCCCAATAGCACAGACACTTAGAGAAACAATTAATAAATGGGACCTCCTGAAACTAAAAAGCTTCTGTAAAGCAAAGGACATGGTCAACAAAACAAAACAACAGCCTACAGAATGGGAAAAGATCTTCTCTGTCCCCATATCAGACAAAGGTCTGATCTCCAAAACATATAAAGAACTCAAAAAATTGGTTATCAAAAAAACAAATAATCCAATAAAAAATGGAGTGCAGAACTAAACAGAGAACTCTCAACAGAGGAATCTAAAATGTTAAAGAAATGTTCAACATCCTTAGTCATCAGAGAAATGCAAATCATAACAACTCTGAGATTCCATCTTACACCTGTAAGAATGGCCAAGATAAAAACACCTGATGACAACTTATGCTGGAGAGGATGTGGGGAAAAGGGAACACTTTGCATTGCTGGGGAATGCAAGCTGGTACAGCCCCTTTGGATGTCAGTGTGGCGATTTCTCAGAAAATTAGAAAAAAACCTTCCTTAAGACCCAATAATACCACTTCTGGGTATATTCAAAGGATGCTCAATCATGGCACAAGGACATGTGCTCAATTATATGTTCATAGCAGCTTTGTATATCAAAGCCAGAACCTGGAAACAACCTAAATGCCCCTCAACTGAAGAATGGATAAGGAAAATTTGGTACATTTAAACAATGGAGTACTAAACAGCAGAAAAAAATGACATCTTGAATTTTGCAGAAAAATAAATGGAGCTAAAAAATATCATTTTGAGTGAAGTAACCCAGACACAGAAAGAGAATTATCACATGTACTCACTTATAGGTAGTGTTTAAACACAAAGTAAAGAATAACAGCCTACAAACCACAATCCCAGAGCATTTAGACAACAATGAGGAGACTAAAAGAGACTTACATATAACCAATCTACATGAAAAGTGAAGAAAGACAGGATCTCCTGAGTAAACTGGGAGCATAGGGACCTTGGGGGAGTGTTGAAGGGTGAAAGGAGGGGCAGGGAGGGGAGCAGAGAGAAATGTAGAGCTCAATAAAAAAAGTTAAAAAAACCCACTTACCTCATTGGTAGTGGGCAGTAATCAGTAACATGTAGGCACTTACAGATTGTGTGAGGTCACACGCTAAAGGCATTCATTTCAAGGCTTAGCATATTGTAGGACTTTATGAAGATAGCCCTGTTTGGGTTTATTCCATTGAAGCCAGTCTTTATTAATGCTGGCAGCCCATGTCTTACCAAATCTTCTTTAGAACTGTGGAAGAATGATAGACAATATCCTCTGTAACTGCTTGCTGCCAATAGGAAATGTACAAATGTCATCAGTCCTAACTCACCTTGGGCTTGAGTAACACTGTGGCAGAGAATGGCTTTTGTATTCTTCTTGCAGATTCTTCTAACTTGGCAAGTTGCTATGGCCAGACCACAAATGATGGCTCCTATTTGTCTGGTGGAGAACCACAAGGATCAGCTGTCTGTGAACCAAACAGCCATAGATATTCTGAACAACATTTCCCAGCCAGTGATAGTTGTGGCTATTGTTGGATTGTATCGTACAGGGAAGTCCTACCTGATGAACCATCTGGCAGGACAGAATTACGGTGAGTGACATGCTTGGTACTAGTCAAAAGTTTTACTGTCTTTGTGCTATTATCTAAATTCTGATTCCCAATTAAAACAAAGGAAAGCCAAACTCTTGCTGTGGGATAATTGTCTATATTCTGTCAATCATGTTTTAAATAAATGCTGATTGGCCAGGCAGGAAATATAGGAGGGAAAACCAGACAGAAAATAGAGGTGATGCAATGAGAACAAGAGAATTCTAGGAAGGAGGAAGCTGATTCCTCCCACTCCTGCCAAACCAATGAAGCAGCAGGATATGATCTGCCCCACTGAAAAAGGTACTGAGCCACCTGACTAACATAGATCAGAATAATGGGTTAATATAAGCTACAAGAGCTAATAAGTAGCCTGACTTAATAGGCCAATCAGCTTTATAACTTTAGAGATCTCTGTATGATTTTCTTTGGGGCTAAACAGCTATGGGAACTGGGAGGGACAGAGAAACCCCAACAAGCAAGCCCCGTTCATGTTACAAACTCCTTTAAACAAATCTACCCTCATGTGCCAATTTGCATGAGTAAATACTGCTCCCCAATAATTGGTTCCTGCATTCTTTCCTTCCATTCCATCAGGGAAGCCCTCTCCCAGGAGTGCTCAAGACAGGGCCTTTTCTGATACTCTAAGCAATGGGATCTCGTGTGTCGGTCTCTGGTCTCATACAGCAGGTTTTCTTTCTCAATAAAATATTTCCACCAGGAGAATATTTCTTTGAATACCTAAGACTTTAAACATTTGTGTAGGGCTGGAGAAATGATCTAGGCTGCTCATGAAGAGGACAGGATTTGGTACCCAGTATTCATGTGGTGACTCAAAATTCTCTGTAACTCCAGCTCTGGAGGATTTGCTGCCCTTATTTGGCCTATATGCATTTGGGGCATGTGCATGGTGCACTCACATATGTACAAACAAATTTCTGATATTTATAAAATGAAATCAATATACCTTAATAACTATATTTATAAATAAATCTTTAATAAGGTTTTAAAAAACTTCATATCCTTTTAAAGCTGCACACTCCTGTTTGTTTTTCCTGCTTTTCTTTAAGAACTTTGAATATAAAAACTATTATAACAATTTCCTTTTTCTAGTTTCTCGTTGTTCTCTTCTTGTGTGTCTGTGACATGGAACCCATACCACTTACCACAACTTGTAAAAAAATACCTGTTTTTTAACTGTCTTGTTGTTTGGCCTGGCTCTAGCTATGTAATCACAGCTGCTGTCAAACTACTGACAGTTCCCCTGACTCTGTCTCCTGCCTTCAGGGATGGCAGTGTGTACAACCATGGCTGGCTCAAAACCCTCACTGCCGCCACCAGAGGCTCCATGTTCTCCTATTTGTGGATGCCTCTGTTTCATTTGGAGTCCTCTGAGGCACCATTCTCTTGTTAATTGCCCCCTATAGATTGAAATAAATGACTTATCAACCAATATATTTTTGAGGAAAGATGAAGCACCATTTTTAGTGTTGAGATTCACACTGCCAATTCTACTGCTTAGATCTGATTTTCATGTGCATTGTTCTCTTCTTTGCTTTTTATGGCTGGATCCAAAACACCAGAGAGAACAAGGTAATGGGGAAAAACTTATTTCTACACAGTTTCAGAGTTTTACTCTCCAGTGGTTGAGTTTGTTGATCCTGGGACTCTGGTGACATCACAGAGGGAGCTGCATGGAAGACTGGTAACAGAGATTGAAGAAGGGATTGGGATCAGTTAAGACTTTTATATCCTCCATCTAGGGATCTACTCCCTAAACCTTCAGAATCTTTCAAGATGGTGCTGGCTTTCATAAACTAAAAGGCTGCCTGCACAGGACATACATAAACCTACCCTTACTCCTCACCTCTCCCTGCAGGCTTCCCTTTGGATTCCACTGTGCAGTCTGAAACCAAAGGCATCTGGATGTGGTGTGTGCCACACCTCACCGAGCCAAACCACACCCTGGTCCTCCTGGACACTGAGGGCCTGGGCAATATGGAAAAGGTAGGATGAGGTTCATGGTGACTGTTATGAGCCCTTGTTATCTAACTGGTTGACCTATTCATGAATAGATCTAATAGTTCTACAGACTGAACTAGTAGGTGAGAGATAAATACTGATTTATTTAGATTTCACATTTAGACAAGGTCAGATTTTGTTTTTGTTTTTGAGACAGGGTTTCTCTGTGCAGCTTTGAAGTCTATCCTAGAACTTGCTCTGTAGACCAGGCTTGTCTCAAACTCACAGAGATTCTCCTGCTCATGGCTTCCAAGTGCTGTATTAAATACCTGCACCACCATTGCCCAGTGATAAGATGTATTATATTAGGTGAAACATGCTTTTATTTCTTTCCACTTGAGTGAATGATTTGATTCAATCCAATAAAAATTTATTTAGTAGTTAAATTCCTGGGTTCTATGTATAGTAGTTAGATATTAGGGAACAAGATAAAGGTTTTTCCTTCCAAGAACCTTTCTAGTTTTATTGAGGATCCTACCTGTGTGCTTCTCATATAATCCAGTACCTGGAAAGAAGCAGAACATAGAGAAGAAGAGCAGTCGCAGGGCAGTCTCTGACCTATGAACTCCAGAAGGAGAACTAGGGTGGGGCCTTAAGAGCTAGCCTGTGTTGGGTAAAGGGTGAGGGTATTCATCTCTAGTGCCTACCCATCACTGGAAGTCTTCCCTGGAGGCCTTTGTCATTCTAAGTGCTGGCATATGAGAGCTGTCACCCATCAGCTCTCACAGAGCTAGATGAACAAGGTCTTCCTTTCTGAAAGGTGAACCAGGTGGCATAGTGCTACTTCTCCTAGGAGCAGTGAGTTAGGTGGACAGATGCTCCCATGGGTAGGTGAATGACATCACACTAGGAGCAGTTGGGTGGAACGATGCCTTGATGAGAAGGTGGATAACATCATGCCAGCTCAGTTGGTGAAGAATGACTGACTCATCTTCTGAGATACCAAGGATACATTTTGGAAATGGGGTTAAGGATTGGGTTTACATTTTTGAGAGCTCCATTTTTATTGTGTGCAGTGTGTGTGTGGTGTGTGTGTGTGTGTGTGTGTGGTATGTGTGTGAGTACAGGCATCCCAGGTGTTCAGAGGCTTTGGAACCCCTGGAGCTTGAGTTACAGAGTTAGAAGTGGTCTGATGTGGATGTCGGGAATCAAACTGTGGTCCTCTGGAAGAGCAGTGAGTGTTCTTACTACTGAGCCATCTGTCCAACCCCTTGGGTTCACATTTTTCATGGTGAACCTCATCATTCATCCTCAGGACAATCTGGAAGTTCTTAAGAAAACTGACCCTGCAGGTTCAGTGAATGCCTGTTTGTCCCACAATAGCTAAATAGGATAAATTTGGCTGTTTAAATAAGTAAACTGAGTGATTTTAAAAAAATTTATTGCTGTATGTGAAATGTTAAGTGGTGCATGTAAATGAATGTGTGTGCTTGGTATATGTGTGTGTGTGTGTCTGTGTGCATGTGTGTGGCTAAGAGGGTTGAACCCGTTTCATGTGTTTCTTAGTCTTTTGTATTTCATTGTTCGAGAGCCCTCTATTTAGTTCTATATACACATTTTAAGTAAGGATATTTGGTTTCTTGATGTTCAGTTTCTTATTCATTTGTTTTGTTTTTAGTTATTTATATATTCTGAATACTAACATTTATCAGATTATAAATGATATAGACTTTTTCATATATATGAGATCCATTCATTAATTGTCCTTAAAGTCTGTGATCTCTGGGTCCAGTTCAGAAAGTCTTTTCCTGAGCAAATGAGTTTCAGCCTATTTTCCTTTCTTTCCTGTGTGATTCAGGGTGTCTGATCTGAGGTCCTTGCTCCACTTGGAGCTGTGTTCTGTGAGGAGCAATATACATTCCATTAGGTTTTTCAGACTGAGTTTGAATTTTTTCTCCAGCTAGAACAAGCACTCTTGCTCCCCCTGCTTGGCCTCCAGGGTTCCTGGAATAACAAGGCCACAGGGCAGCCCAAATGGGCTCCTGAGGAGTGCTCTCCCAGCCCTCTGCTGTAATATCATTTCATTTGCATTTTAATAAATAAAGCTTGCCTGAGGTCAGAGAGTAAAACAGCCCCACCGGTTTTCCATACAGACTAGGTAGTGGTAGCACATACTTAAACCCAGTAGCCACACGAGTTTTCCTTAGAAACCAGGTGGTGCATGCCCTTAATCTCAGTGGTGCACAACTTTAATCCCAGCCCTAAAGAGGATTGTAAAATAAGAGGAGATAGTTCTCAGACACAGTCTCATTATGAGATTTCTGGAGTCAGGATCACCATTTTTGAACTGGGGCCAAGGTAAGAGCCAGTGCCTGGCTGCTTTGCTTTTTGGATATTCAGGCTGAATATCCCAGTTTCTCTCTTTGAGTTTTTATTATTCATGTTTCACTTGGTATCCAATGTGGGACATGAATTTATAAAAAAGACATTCTCCTGTGGCTTTTTTTGCTTCTGGCACAGGTGAGAACCCAAACCTAGTCACCTGGGTTCAGGAGAAATACTACGGCTCCCAGCTCCCATCTTTCCTGGTGTAGCTTCCATTTAAAGACAGAAAGCATATATGCATATGTGTATATATATATATATATGGATATTGTATGTTATTGTGTTGTGTTGGAATTAAATGACTGCTGAGGGAGGAAGAGCTGCTAAAAGACATTTGATTATGCTGCTGGATTAGTCCAACCTATAATTTTTTAAAACGTCTTGACTTTAAATTTAAGTCAAAAAGGTATGCTACTTTGGAGAAGAGTTT